>NW_028141194.1:100000-317545 GCF_030444845.1 Prenolepis imparis | reverse complement strand
AGCAGTGGAAGCAGTGGTATCAACGCAGAGTACTGAGACCGATTCTCTCGCGCTTCTCTCGCCGTCGCGCGCTATCTCTCTCACACCAAGTCGCTTCGCTCTCGCACGCGACTCTCACGTGCGGAACACGTGCAAAGCTACATTACCGAAGTGCTACACATACGAGTTATTAAGCACAGACAATTAACGCTTTTTTTTACGCGTCTATATCACGAGTCATTGCATTTTCACAAGAATCTCAGTGAAAATTCGGCGGAAGTGACACTGTGTAACGTCGCGCTCTCTCAAGCGCTCTCGCACGACCGTATCAATACGTGCCGAGCCCTGGTCTTTCTCGAGATAACCGATTGTACGATGCTGTGCCAGTGAGATCTCGTGCAGAATCAAGAAGACGAGACTCAAGCGACCATCATGTCTACCGACTTCAATCGCTTTCTTGTCGAGCAGACAAATACAATTGCTCTACTCAAGCGTGTCTTGATTAATTTCAAAAAGCTACCGAAAGTCAACGTCACGGTTCCCAAGACGCAAGGTCGGCTATCGGACTTGAAGGAGCTTTGGAACAAGGTTCAAATGCTTCACAACAGGATCTGCTGCGTGGCTACCGCTGATGAGAAGAAGGACCTCTACTTCGTCAACGAGCTGTTCTACGAGGCTGAGAACGTCTACGTCGAAACTGCCGACCATCTACACGACACGATAAGTAGACTATCTAAGCACGATCCCGAAGCCTATAATAACAGCACGGACTCTTCTTTTCGGGACTCGCATAGTCATCCGACGCTTCAGCTACCGCGTATTTCATTGCCTAAATTCTCCGGTAATTGTCTAGAGTGGGAGACCTTTCGCAACACGTTTGAGTCACTTGTAGCCAGTAATGAAGTGTTATCGAATACGCAAAAATTCCATTATTTAAAATCGAGTCTCAGTGGTGATGCTGCATTGTTAATCGCTAATTTAAAAATCTCTGACGCGAATTATGATTCCGCATGGCAATTATTGATGAACGAATATGACGACAAGCAAGCTCTCGTACACGCGCACATTCATTCTTTCGTGAGTCTACCGTCGATGAAAAGAAATATTTCGGTAACGATCTTGACGGTAGATTTCTAAACACCCAGCATCCAATATTTTCCATATCTCGTAAACAATTATTGATTTGGAAATATAATAATATTAATAAGAATTATTGGAACGAAGATACAGCAATGCCAATTAAGCGTGCGCTTGATAAAATGATTGTAAATTTTGATTCCAATAAATTATGGATGGGACTAAACCAGATAGATACAAACTGTATGTTGCAGACGGTATGTTGAATTTTATATATAATATTTTTTATTATCTATTATAGATTATAATAATTAAAATTATATTATATTAAATCTTAATTATATTGAGATTATATAAGTATAGATGCATATATATTATATCCTAACATTTAATATTCTTCTACAGATTCAAGGGAAATATCATAAACACGTGAGCTCGTTAACAATATATACCTGTGTGGCGAGGAGATTGGGCTTATATTTTAAGATAGTGGCACACTTCCCACGAAACTTTTCTCAAAATATCCATGTGGCTTGGACATCTAGGTAATATACATATTCTTTGCTTATAATTATACGACTTTGTAACGATGCCCCCCGCGTCGTTCCCGACCGTCCATCCGTCGGAAGGCTGCGCCCGGCGAACACCGGCCGGGCAGGGCAGCAGGCGCTGAGCGCCACATTTAATTATTCAACCGTTAAACACGGTTCCCCGAAAACGCCCGACGCGCGCCGAAATAAGCCGAGGATTATCACCCCCACTCCCTCTCCTTCGATCCAGCCTCCGATCCCGTTACTCGATCCATATAAAAAGAGAGCTCGCGATAAGAGCTCTCTCAGATACCGTTCCGACTCCGTCGTATCGGAGAATCCTTCCGCCCGGAAAAAGAGCCCGAGGTAGACGCGTACGCTGCCTCTGCGGAGATACTCTCCGTGCTCCGAACTTCCGGCTTCCGCCTCCACCGTCCCCCGACTTCGAGGTAGAGAGTACTCTGTCTCTCCCGAGCTATTCTCGGGAGTCCGGGGTTTCCGACCGCACCCCGCAAACAGCGCGCTGACGTCAGCGGGTGGAGCTCCGCCGCCTCCGTCGAGGGTTCTCGACCGTCAGTGCGTTCCTCCCCCCGCCACCCATACGGACGGCCGTGACACGCCGATTCGTCGCGTCCACGCCGAAATCACGGTCCGCGAAATCCGACTAATACGCGCGCCGTTCGATTGCGCTCTCTTCGATATATCGAAGAGAGCGGCCGCTCTCAGCTGACGCGTTTTTCTACTCGCGCCGACTCGCGCCGCGACAACACCGAGCGCCCCGCTCGCCGCGCCGACCCCGCGTCTCGCGGGCGACGTAAACACAATCGAAGCGATTTAAAGACCCGCATAATACACGGGCTTTAACGACCGGCGTTACACACCCACACACGCACACCCACGCACACTTGTACATACAGACACCTAAATTAATAAATTACAGTTGTTAATAATAACCGTTACGTCCGTTGTCTCACCCTTTTTACGAGCCCTGATCCCGACCGAGTTATTCCGAGCTCGCGAAAAGCGACCGTTACAACTTTCTAATCCAACAATTTTTTTCTTAGCGAAAATGTCGATGTATTTTTGTCAATGTTAATTTTCTAACTACAAACAATTAAAAACAAATAATTTTTTGCCAGTTGAACTTTGGAAATATAAATAGGAAACAAAACTTTATTTCTTAGATATTTAATCTATGAGAACTTTATTCAGAATTTAAATTTATAATTTTTTTTTAATTATCCAAGTTGAAAGTTTTCTTTTATTTTTAATTTAATATTTTATATTTTTATGGACTTTAGAGAATTTTATAAATATAATTTATACAATATACAATTAAGATTACTTTCTATTTCTCGCAAGTAGTAAATAAACAGTTTTTTACTTATTGTTGAAGATTTAAGAAGATATATTTTTGGACAAAATTATAGATGAGAAAAAAGAATATTTTTAAAAAATAATCTGATTTTTGGGAAATATTAAAGAGGAAATTAGATTGAAAATTTTGATTTTAAAAATGGGAGGAATTTTGATTAAGGTTTTACATAAAGACATAATTTAATATTAATTAAATTAATACAATTAAAATAAATAATAAGTGTTCTCTTTTCTTTTCTTAGAATAAAATTAAAATATGTTAAATAATTTATCCTTAAATAGATATTAGTTTTGAACATCTATATCACACATATGTACATTGTTTCTTTATTGTTTATACAGGAATTGTGCAGAAAATACAGAATGTTTCACCTTTGATTGAATAGATGATCAAAATAGTATAAAGATTTCTGACATAAAAGAATGTCAACTGATGGAGACATCTTATGTAATAACATCGGATTCGTTATCTACAGAGTTGGTAAGTATATAGTATATAATTATTTACATACAAATTTGGTGATCTTATGTAGTTTCGGGCAGAAATCAATGCATCTTGCTCACAAATGGTAAATTTTACAAAATTTTTCATATAGAAATATATAGGAACGTGTTTTGATTTACGATAATTGATACGATCGCGTAGACTGACGGCGCTGGAGACGTCGGAGAATCGAATTTCCAAAATTGAAATAGAGGAGATATTAAGCGTGTAAGAATCGATCTTTATTCTTTCGATACTCAGTACAGACTGTGTCGACAAGCACCAATTTATGTTTTAATTTAAGTTCGCAAGGGCGAGAAACGAGGTGTGTAATCGTGTGAATGTCAAGGGAGCGTGAGTGTGTGTGTGTATGTGAGTGTGTGAGATGAGAGATAAACAAACGATTCACGCGGTGATGTCGACAACGGTTAAATATAGATTGACGAATTACATTGAGACACGTTTACAAAATTTTAAGAAATGAAGGACAATATCAGTTTAATAAATCAGCGTCGGAACATTCAGCCCGCCTTGGCAACTGTAAGTTGGCGAAATTAGAATGAGAATGTGTTTTAAAATTAGAGGTTGCTGTAAGTGAAAAGGATCGCGATTATTTTCTCGTAAAGCGCGTTTCGCATCGGTCCGTTAGTTAGTCCACTTTTGGTAAGATGCAGAGTTTGACAATCGGTCTTTTCAATGTTGTCGTTGCCGTTTTAACGGTTGCTATGCGCACTAGTCCGTCAGCACCAGGGTGCACGTCCATGATTCGAGCGAGAGGCCATTTTGAGGGGGGGGGGGAAGCGCTCGTCCTTGATGAGCACAAGGGCGCCCCGTTGATATGAATCCTGAGATCTTGTCCACTTGGAGGATGTCTGTAATTGATGGAGGTATTCTGATGACCATTGCTTCCAGAATGAATCGGTCATTCGTCTAATTAGTTGCAGTCGCGAAAGTCGATTTTTCGGAATTTCCTGAAGAGAGGGTTCCGGGATGGTATTTAGAGCTGAGCCGATAAGGAAATGACCGGGTGTGAGAGCGACGGCGTCGGACGGATCTTCTGATAGGGCTGCAAGCGGGTGAGAGTTTAGAATCGCCTCGACCTGTGTTAGAAGAGTAGATATTTCTTCATATGTGAGTAGAGATTCGCCTATGACCCTGCGGAGATGAAATTTTACGGACTTGACTCCCGCCTCCCATTTTCCGCCGAAGTGTGGGGCGGAGGGAGGGTTAAATTTCCAGGTCAATCCGTCGTTTGCTAGAAGGTTAGCGAGCTGGATCCATTCCTTCGATGATGCAGTAAAAAGTCGCTTCAATTCGGCGTCGGCACCGATTAGATTGGTGCCGCAATCGCTGGTCAGCGTCGCACAAAGACCTCGGCGCCCGGTGAAACGTTTATACGCTGCGAGGAACCCGTCGGTTGAATAATCCGTTGCGACCTCTAAATGAATCGCTGATGAACTGAAGCATACGAAGATAATAAAGTATCCTTTATAGGTTTTGGCTCCTCTTCCTCGAAATGCTTTGAGCGTTAGGGGTCCGGCGTAATCAACTCCTGAGTTAAGAAAGGGTCGGCACGGAGTGACGCGAGACGCTGGAAGTTGACCAATAATCTGTCGTCCGGTGACAGCTCGCTGGCGAGCGCAGGTCACGCATTGATAGATGAATGATCGAATTGGAACTCGACCACCGATGATCCAGAATTTTTTTCGTATTGAGGATAGCGTAAGCTGAGGTCCGCCATGTAGAGTTCGTCTATGGTAATGGTCGATGACGAGAGTTGTCAACTTAGAATTTCGTGGCAGTATAAGCGGATGTCTCTCCGAGGGTTGGAGTTGCGCATGCTGAAGACGTCCCCATAATCTGAGGAGTCCATCGGAATCGAAGGTTGGAATGAGGCGCGACAGCGGACTTGTTTTTGAGAGCTGCTTGTTGTTCTTCAAGGTCTTAACTTCTTGTGAGAAGTAAGCTTGTTGAATTATTTTCGTCCAAAGTAAGAGTGCTGAGTCCAATTCTCTTGGTGTTAGAGTGGTCGGATGAGATTTTGTTGGATCTTGAAATCGATCACGAGCGCGAATGATCCAAGAAGAGATGCGAAGTAACTGAGTGAGAGACGAGTATCGTTCGATGAGATCCCAAATTTCCGGTTCTGATTTCTCGTTGGCGACGTTGCACGTAGCGGAGCGTTCCTCGAGGTCGGTTGTGATATCAAGAGTTGGAATGCGAGAGGGCCAGGAAGTGGAATGGCTTCGTAGCCAGAGCGGTCCGTTCCACCAGAGCATTTCCTGCTTAAGTCGTTGCGGAGAGAGTCCTCTTGACGCGAGATCTGCTGGATTTTCCTTGCCGTTGATGTGATGCCAACGAGAGTTTGGTAGCTCTTGAATAAATGCGACGCGATTCCGAACAAAGTCCTTCCATCTTGAAGGATGACTCTTGATCCAAGCGAGTGTAACTGTTGAATCGGTCCAGAGATGGATGGGAGTTTGGTCGAGACTAAGAACATTTCGGATTTGAAGGACTTGGCGTACGAGGAGTACGGCAGCAGTAAGTTCGAGTCGAGGTACTGTTAAGCGTTTGAGCGGCGTGATTTTTGTTTTCGCGCTGATGAGAGTTACTCGAGCATCATCCAGGTCGTTGATGACGCGCACGTAAACGACAGCGGCGAGGGCTCGTTGAGAGGCGTCGGAAAAGCCGTGAATCTCGATCGCCAACGATTGAGAGCTGATTCCGAACCAGCGTTCTATAGAGATGGTCGTGGTTTCCTCAAGTTGCTGAGTGAAGGTCGTCCATCGAAGAGAAAGTTCTTCTGGTAGTTCGTCGTCCCAATCGAGGCGGATGGCCCACAATTCTTGCATAAACATTTTTGCGACGACGATGATAAGAGCTAACCATCCAAGAGGGTCGAACATTCGAGCAATGAATGAGAGTACTGCTCGTTTTGTGACGCGCTTCGACGTTGAGACCGAAGGTGCGGAAAAAAGAAAGCGATCGGACTGTCGATCCCATCGGATGCCGAGTGTGTGGTGCGGTGTTTCGTCGTCGACGTTGAGTATTGTCGATGAATCTCGGTCGGATTGCGGAATATCCGCGAGAACGGCTGATTCGTTCGCGATCCACTTGCGGAGCCGAAATCCGCCCGTCTTGAGAGTTTCGTTTAGTTGTTGAATTTGATTACGGGCTAGACAAGGATCCGATGCGCCGGAAAGAACGTCGTCGACATATATGTCAGAGCGAAGGATCTCGGCTGCGAGAGGGCTGGCTGATTCGGATTCGATGGCGAGTTGACGAATGCAACGTAACGCAAGATAAGGAGCACACGCGAGGCCGTAAGTCACGGTGCACAACACGTATTCTTGTAGGTTTTCAGCAGGTGAGAATCGCCAGAAAATTTTTTGTAGCGGCCAATCTTCTTCGTGAACGCGGATTTGGCGATACATTTTTTCAATATCGGCCGCGTACACGTATTGATGCCGACGCCAGCGTAGGAGAACGTCCGTGATTTCAGTTTGTAATTTCGGCCCGATATGGAAAGCGTCGTTTAACGAAAAACCCGTGTTGGTTCTTTGCGAGCCGTTAAATACAACGCGAAGTTTCGTGGTTGAACTTGTCGCGCGAATGACGCCGTGATGAGGCAGAAAAAACTCACGTGTTTGAGAAGTCGAAGATGAGCTGGCGGGACGCATGTGGTCGAGATCGCGATATTCGCGCATAAACTCACAGTAAGCTTTCTTGAGTGTCTCGTTGGATTCGATGCGTTTTTCCATCCGACGGAGCGATTGTAGAGCGGGGGTGCGAGAGTCACCAAAATCTTGTACTTGTCGTTTCATTGGAAGGCGAACAACAAACCGACCTTGAGAGTCACGAGAGTGCGTGTCGTTGAAATGTTGTTCACACTGAATTTCTTCCGGTGTGAGTGATGCTTGCGATTGAGGTACTATCTCTTCTTGTAACCAGAACCGTTGTAAAGCTTGTAGGAGATCTGAGTCGAGAGAGCATTGAAGTCCAGTAACTGGTAAACAGTCAGGCGTGAGGTTGTCGTTAGTCAGTAGTCCAGAAAGTACCCAGCCGAGGGATGTTTTTTGAGCAATTGGTTGTCCGCTTTGTCCTCGACGAAGACCTTCTTCAAAGATCTACGCGCAGACATTCGCTCCGAATAGCAGGTCGATTTTTCCGGGAGATGCGAAGGTTGGATCTGCTAGCTGTAAGTCTTGGATGTGAGACCACTGAGTATATTGAATCTGAGCTGGCGGTAGATACGCTGTTAGCTTTGGGAGGACGAGAGCGTCGATCCGTAATTTAACATCTGAATTGACGCGAGAGAGGATAGTAAGAGAGACGGACCCGTTGGAAACGCTGTTCCGTTGTGCGCCGATGCCGAGAATAGGGATGGCTGCGGATCGTCGCGAGAGTCTCAAGGTTTGCGCAGCTGCTTCAGATATGAATGACACTTCCGATCCTTGATCTAGAAGAGCCCGAAAATGATATTGTTCCCCGTGGCGAGAGAGAACTTTTACCTGAGCTGTTGCGAGAAGAGCGGAAAAGCGTCGCGCAAGCCGTGGTTGCGCAACGTGACTCGATGGTTGCGGTTCTTGTTCGTTGACAGGAGTGATTGGATCACGTTTTTGAGATGTCGGAGTTTGCACCGCGGCTGTCGAAGAGGCGACTGAAGTTGTTGATGTAGCGTCGACGTTGCCGGCCGACGGATGGAGCGTGGTATGATGTTGTTTGTTGCAGAGGCGACAGCGTTTTGCGTTCCGACACATTTTAATTAGATGAGGGCCGAGGCAGTTGAAGCATAGAGATTTTGATTTGATGAAGTCGCGGCGTTTGTCAGAAGTTTTTTCATGATACTTTGGACATGCGGATAAATAATGTCCTGATCCGCACAACGCACATTTTTGTTCTGTTGTTGCAGCGGTATAGGATCTTGCTGTTGATGAGCGAGAGGTTGGTGGTTGTTGATGTTTAGGCAGCGACCGTTCGATAGCTTCGAGTGTGTAGATCCGGCTTACTAAAAAGTCTTCAAGTTCGGTAAATAACGGCGGAGTTGATCTCGGACCGAGCTTTTCTTCCCAGCGTTTTAGCGACTCTGGATCGAATTTTCGAGTGAGCATATGGATGAGGAGGACGTCCCATTCTTTAACTGGACACCCGAGAGCTTCCTTCGTATCGGCTAAGAGCTGTTTGAGAGCCGCTTCGCTTTCGAACTTGACCTTCCGAGGCGCGTGGAGGGCAGCGGTTTGAGCATCGATAAGTATGCGTTTATTTTCATAACGCGTGACGAGTGTGTCCCACGCGCGGGTGGTTCTCGCCAGAGATCGTGAGATTTTTAAGGTGTTGAGCAGGTTCGCCTGAGAGGTTCATCTTTAGATAATGTAATTTTTCGACATTTGATACGTCGGGATTGTCCTTAATGATTGAGGTGAAGAGATCTCGAATATATTATATACATATACATATATATATATATAAAATATATAATAGATTTTAATTATTTATTAAAAGATTTATGTTGATTACGGAATTTATCCTTATTTTACTCGATCTTGTGATTTTATTGTTTTATTACACATTCTACATTTGAATTATATTAATATAAATAATAAAAATTAAAGACAATTGTGGAAACTTGAAAAAGAAAGAAGAAAAGATTTCATGAAAGAAAATAAGAACTCTAGCAATAAAGAAAGAACATAAAATAAAAATAAAAAAAGACATATTTTATGAATGAAAATACCTGAGAGTCAAGGAGCTTCGTCAAATATGGAGAGAGAAAGAGAGACAGTTTAAGTTTACAATAGAGTACAATAAAGTGTGTACATATGTGTGCATGTATGTATATGTTGAACGTGCGAGAGATAGAAAGACTAATAAAAATGTATGAGAGAGAAAATATGTGTGAACAAACCAGCGAAAAGATGAACGGAGAAATTGTAAATGAGAGCAAGATGTCAAGCTGTGAAATGATTTATCAATTATAGAAATAAACCCATCACGCTCAAATTATCCTGTAATCTTGACTCGTGAGCTGACGAACGATTCGTATTTTTTCGAAGTAGTCTTATAATTCGGATGAATCTTAATAAAAAACCATACGGTTTCTAGATTACTTGATATTGTTGTTTTATAAAAAAGTGATTCAACGATTTCGGTATATTTGGATCACTTTTTTTTTGTCATAGTTAATTTTTCTCTTTATATAATGAGTCATAAATTTATGTAAAATTATCACAAGATTTTTTTAATACGCTGAAGAGCTGACAAGGATTTTTTATCTTCATTAGACAATTAATACTTTTTGATATTTGATAATTGAGAAAGCTGATAACGCTACTTAGACTGCATTTTTTTAAATTATGAACTATTTGATAAATTGAAAATCGAAAGATAAATTAATTATAATGTTACTGTTGTTGCTATAATTGCTTAATTTTAAAACAGGAAATTGTATTAAATTGAAGAATACAGAGTGAAAAAAAGTGTTTATAATCTATAACAATAAAATCTTGTAATAAATATATATACATTGTAACACTAATTTTTATATAAATAAAATTATAGATTACAAGACAAGCTATTATCTCTTATTGAAAAATATAAGCCCGAATCAATTTTGATAAAAGTACATAAATATATTTTGTACATATTTAAAAGGAATAGAGTTTTCTAAAATTATTTAATTTAAAATAAATAAAAGACTGAGTACATTATTTTTATTTTTGTAGAAATAAAAGCAATTCTAAAATATTATTAACGATAAAGAAATAATTATGCTTTAATATAAATAGCATAGGATTCGCTGCAGGCAAAAATACCATCAATAAAACCACGTAAGTTCCAGATTACTTCATGTCGTTGTTTTGTTTGATATTTATTGATTATCAATTGATAAAGAAGTGGGTTGTTGCGCATTAATTAAGGAAATTTTTCCAAATTTAATTTAAAAAAAAATGAATGAGACTGAGAAACTTATTTTTTTTGCAGGAATAAAAACAATTTTAAATAAATATTAACGGAAAAGAATTACTTAAGTTTAGGTAGAAATAGCATAGAAATCGCTGCAGGTAAAAAAATACAGCTTTAGGGATATAAAAAATTCAATGGACACAATTGGACGAGACCTGAAGAACGCATAAAGAAAATCGAATTCCCTTATTTCCTTCTAACAAAACAAAAATCGTTATGGTAGTTCGAGTGAGAGAAAAATGGAAATATGTATCTTATCTTTCTTTTTTCCCGCAAGTAGTAAGTGGGCAGGTATGGCCCGTCAAAACAAACCCCCACCACTCGGCCCCTGTCGCCATACCCCCACCACTCGACCACTGTCGCCATACCCCCACCACTCGACCATTGTCGCCAGACGGAATGGCGGGGGGAAATTCGGTCCTGACCCATCGGGGACCCAAAAAAATAGGGGTAATAAAACGTGTTTGCATAGGATCTGTCGCGCCGAAGGAAATCTTCGATAAATAGGGTAGAAATGGTTAAAAAGAAAAAGATTATGCAATATTATATTTAATTAGAGTAATAATGACATGACACAGTGGAGGTTAAAAAAAAATGGGTAATAAATTGGATACGCATAGGTTCTGCCGCGTCGAGGAAACCATCGCTGATAATTATGGTCAAAAAATGTTTGAAAAGGTCTAAGAGATTACACAGGGATGGTGTTATGCATTTTGTTGTTCGTATGACGATGCAGGCTGGGAGAGGTGAACAGGAACGTGCGTGTGTGGATGGGAAGGTTTCTGATGGACAGGAGAGAAAGAAAGAGAACGACTGTTTTTTTCGAGTGAAATATGTATGCTTTATATAAAATAATGTTGCTAATATACAAAATTAAAGAGTTACATGTTCATGGTTACAATTTTCGTTTCATTACTATCATACGTGTAATATAATTGAAGTAAAGCGAGATTAATTCCAAAAATGTTATCTCAAAATATACATCGAGAAATGTTAAATCTTTTATTTGTGTGCGTATATTACGTTCTATTTCCTTGCTATTACCTCTAATCATAAGTTTTATAAAGCTGTTGTTAATATATCCACTGGCCGGCAGATTAAGTTCTATTTCATTAATTAGATATCTCGCGCATTCGTTAACACTACATGAAATTAAATTTAACCGATTCAAATTTGCATTCACACAATCAACTATATTTTCTATTCCTAAAAAAGTTGCTCTTTGCATCACTATTGTGACGTTGTAAGTTTTTCGTTTCTTCGCTACTGGTGCGTTTGTTTCCGCATCTTCGACGTTATCGGAAGAAGTATTTCCTTGTTCATTTTCACGATACGCTAGTAGAACAGCTCTTGCTCCATACGCGGTGGTAAAATTTATAATTATCTTGTTGATAATAATTGAACTCAAATTAATTTTATCACCGTTTAAATATGCAGACATCCGTTCCATGTTTTCTTGAAATTTCTGCCACGATTCCATGTCGAAGCAAACGCCTGTCGCTCCATGAGATGTTAATTTAACAATCGGTTGAAAATCCAGTTCGTCTTCGTTCGCAACCATCAGCCCCACATGAAGTTTCTTCGTATAGGAAGAATTCAATCCATATGTTGTGGACAGCAGCATATAATGCTGATTTATTTTTTCTTCGTTGCATCCTGGTTTGGAAACACAATAGAAAGCCGAAAGTTTCTCGAAATTCGAAATTTCTTCGTGATTAGCCATGATGATTGTTTCTTCGAAAAAACTCGGAGAGCGTATAATCGATTAACTACCGAGAGAGAGCACTCGTTGAATAAGTACCGAAAACCGTAAACTTTTTTATTAACGAGGTAGAGCGTTCGAATGACTGTGAACGAATGAGTAGAATTTTTTTCCGAATATCTGTAGAAAAAAGATAAAATAGAAAAGTGGAAGGGAAATGCGCGCGCACAGTAATAAAAACATTCCTGATATGGAATTTTACAAACAATTTAGAAGAAATAAAAAAAAACAGAATATTTGAGAACTATTAAATGTGTATGGTTGTATTTGACAAAAGTGCAACGCGCTTGCTTGCAACTAACAAATTCTAAGAAAAATTTTATAACAAATAAAAAAATGTTGTAAAAGAAGCCGGTCAGTGTTTCAGAAAAAGATGTAGGAGTGTGTAAATATAATAAAAGAACCTATATAAATGATAAAGATGAAGTCTGAAATGCTGTTAGCTCTAAGAATTTTAAAACATGAAGGGAAAAATAAAAATGCGAAAACCAGTGTATTTAAATATTTAAGAATGATAACAAGTAATGACACAAAAAAACATAAAAATTGTTTATGGCAGAGCTAGTCTTTCTGAAACCTTCTCGCAATGTTTATCCTGTATAAAAACTGGGGCGATATATAAATCTATCTTCGATATTTATGATTCCCCATAAAGTGTCTTTCGGGGAATATTGAATTTTGTAAAATAATCTTGTCCAATAGGAGCTTGAGAAATTTTTCTCAATTCTCCTTCCTAAAAAGAGACGTTTTCTTAAAATGGATATAAATATGAGTTTAAGCATTAGTGAAAATTATTTCCGAGTTTACGCTAATGAATTAGATGTATTATTATATCGTGCGCGTAAGTGTAAAAAATTTGATTATGGCGAATCTTAAAAGTGTCATCGAGAGTTGCATTTTGCTTTCACAGAATTTGTGCGGGAAAAATATGGAAAAATTTTTATCGGCGTTATCAAACGACGATGAAACGAATTACCATATTTTTGGAAAATTCGCGGGTGAGTGTTCTAGCACAGTGCTCGCGATATTGTTCCGCTTAGGGCATTTTGCCAATATTTGCAAACTTTTATACATTACCGAGGAAATGATAGAAATGCGACGATGCTTTGGCGCGAGTGAAGAAGATGTGGGGGGACATATAGAGTTCCTTCTTCTGCATCATCGACGTTTTCTTCCGAGAACAGTTGAAAATGGTAAGTTTTTTATTTTTCTATTACGCGAGTAATTATAGACAAATTTAATTATTAAAAATAACTAATAATTTTTAGACATTACGGAACATAACATCCGCCTCCGGTTAATCGCAGAAGTTGGGCGATTTCGAGCTCCCCCACGAATAATAGAAAATCGTCGCGTAGCTTTTCGCTTATCACTAATTCGTGATAGAAGGCGACGAGCTGATACTTCACCCGAGGCAGGACCCTCCCGTAAGTATTTAATATAAACATAAAACTCGGTAAAAGTAACATATTGTTAATAAGAAATTATAAAATATTGAACGTTTCAGGACATCAGCGTATCGTTTCGAATCCAGAGCTCGAACCGGTGGTTATTGATTTAACCGAGAATGAATCGGATATTGAGGAAACTGCTATGGAAGAACCTCGTGCGCAACCTCCTCGTGAAGTAAGTCCCTTCGACGAGGCTGCTATTTTTACTCAGGAGCAAAATGAGCAAGATGCAATTTCTTCTTCTGAGAATGAAAGAGAGGAGGAAGAAGAAGGGGAAGAAGAGGAAGAAGAAGAAAATAATAATGATAATGATGATGATGAAGAAGAAGAGGAGGAAGAAGGAGAAGAGGGAGAAGGAGAAGAGGGAGAAGAAGAAGCGATAGAGGGAGAAGAAGGAGGGGAGGGAGTAGAGGAAGAAGAAGAGATGGAGGAGGAAGAGGAAAAGGAAAGGGGGGAAGGGGAAGAAGAAGAAGAAGAAAATCAAGAGGGAGAAGAAGAAGAAGAAGAGATAGGCATGGAGAGAGAAGGTAATGGCTTTACATAAATTTAACTAATTTTCTCTCTTGATTAAATTTTATTTTAATTAAATGAAATTTTATTAGAATTTTCTTACTCTCCAATTATTATTCCGGGCGTTTCGTATTCTCCGGTATATCCATAGAGACACATTAGAAAAAGGAGAGGGAGGAAAAACAAAAAAATAAGTGTGAGTCAACGCTAGAAAAAACTTAATATTTTTTATAAAATTACGAGAGCAAAATTTTCTTGAATTTTTAATTTAATATAGATAAATCATTTTTAATCTTTTTCACAGTACAGATAGGCGGAGGACGTAACATTGAACAAGAAGAAATTTCCAACGAGGAACCTCTCAACCTCCCCGTCGTCAACCGTGAAAATTTGAGAGAAGAAAGAGAAGAAGACGAGGAGGCAACGCAGGAGGTGTCAGAAGAAGAAATAGCTCGTCAGGTAGATCATAATTTTAGATATATTATATTATTAGCGGAAAACGCGCGCCGTTTTAGAAATTTCGGGATAGAGGGAAGAGAGGCGACTTTTCATATACGACCGGTACCCGAAGGCGAGAACGTTTACGGATGGTTAGAAAATGCATTTCGTGAACTCCACGCGTACGCGATACAGTCGTGCGAAGCGGGTGATTATATAGGGCTTTCTTTTGACTCCGAAAATTTACTCCATGGACCAGCCGGTATATCATTCCGACCTTCGTGCGATTTAACACATGAAAATATTTGGGAACTTGTAAGCTCGTTAGCACAGAGCTCCGGTGGGCTCGACATGGCGCGAGAATTCAACATTCGCGTTTTTAGAGTTAGGCCTCCCGCGGGGTGCGGGCGAAATGTTAACAAATCTATCGGTGAGGTGATTGCTAAGCGTTCTATTTTATCGATTTCCAATATCGATAATTTATGTCTTCCTCGTGCACTTGTAACTGCAAGAATTTTTAACGAGCGTGGAAATTTACGTATGGGACAATTGCATGAAAAATGGAATGCGGTGAGGAGGCAAAACTCCGTGTTACAGCGCGAATTAGCGCTGCAACTAACGAGGAATGCCGCTGTCGCGATTCCGCAGGAAGGCTGCGGAATTCCCGAAATCGAACGCTTTCAGTAATATTTCGCCGCAGATAATATTGCCATTGTTATATATAATGCCGATACTTTTGGTCGGGGTGGTAAACCATTATATGATGGAGCGGAATTTCTAACCACTCTTCACCGTGAAACAAACTCTCGCTTAAATATATTATATAATAATAAACATTATTATTACACGATGTAATCTTAAATTTAAGAGCTGCCGCGGGGGGTAGAGAGTATTGCGTACCTTGCAATATGAGCTATCGTAGCGATAGGGGAGGACATCGATGTAGTAATAAATGCCCTCGTTGTAATGCTGTTCCATCGTGTGAGCTGACTAACGCGGAATCTATTAGATGTAAAATTTGTAGGCGTATATTTTTTAACCGTGTGTGCTTGGAGCGTCACCGCGCTCAAAAGTCGTACGACGGAAAATCGAAAAAAAGCATTTGCGAAATTGTACAATTTTGTAACGAATGCGGAAGTTTAATTAACAAAAATAAACGACACAAATGCGGCGCGAGTTACTGTCAGACGTGTCGTTCTCTCCAACCTTTAAATCATCTTTGTTTCATGCCTCCTATTCCTTCCGATAATAATTCCGACCTTTATAATACCGAGGAGGATGGAGAGCAGCAACAATGCGGAAACGAGGGTGGGGGTGAGCGTACACGCGATAAAAGAAATCGCGTTGCATTCATATTTTACGATTTTGAGACGCGACAGGATCAAACGCTCCAAGGTACCGCGAATGTAAAAATTCATGTGCCTACACTTTGCGTTGCGCAGCAAATTTGTGCGTCGTGCGCTGATATAAATGAAGCATCGGTGCGATGTCGATGGTGTGGAGTTCGAGAATATATATTTCGTCGTAATCCGGTGCAGGAATTTGTAGATTTCGCGACCCGTCCGTTGAAATATTTTAAGCGACTAATTTGCATCGCACATAATGCCAAATCGTTTGACGCGCAATTTATTTTGCAATATATCGTTGAAAATCGACCAGTATTAGTACCACAGGTAATTTTAAATGGTACAAAAATAGTTGTACTAACTGTAGGGCATACGAAATTTATTGACAGTATTAATTACATGCCGATGCGCCTATCCGAGTTACCTAAGGCTTTCGGTCTAAGGGACACATCGGATAAAAATGTTTTTCCGCATTTGTTTAATACTATTGATAATCAATCGTATGTCGGACCACTACCCGAAGTACAATATTATTCACCCGATACCATGAGAACGAAAGAGCGTGAACAATTTCTCGCATGGTATGCCGAGATGACCGTGAGAACTATGTATTCGATTTTCAACGAGAATTATTACTTTATTGCCGTAATGATGTAGATATTCTGAGGCTGTATGGCTTTTAGAAAGATTTTTCTTCAGCGCGGAAAGGTGTGTCCCTTCGAAGAATGCACTACCATCGCCTCTACCTGCATGAGAGTCTTTAGAAAAAATTTTCTGCGTGATAGAGAGATAGGTATCATTCCTGCGGGGGGATATAGACGCGTAAATATCCAATCGCGCAAGGCACTGCAATGGCTGGTGTGGATTGAACGCGAGCTCGGTCATCACATTATCCATGCAGGACGTGGCCGGGAATATCGTCTGCCTGATGACACACTCGTCGACGGATATTACGAGTCGGGGGAAAACGGTACTATTCAACGTCACGTGTTCCAGTTTCACGGATGTTACTGGCACGGATGTCCGCGATGTTTTCAAATTAATCACGATAAATTACTTTCACCAGATCGTGCGGATACCATCGATTTACGATACGAGCACACCATCGCAATGACATTTCGTCTTCGAAGACGGGGATACAGGGTTACGGAGAAATGGGAATGTGATTTCGATCGCGAAATGCGGGAAAATATTGAAATGCGGGAATATTTACAACATCATCCTGCGATAGAAAATGAACCGCTCGATCCTCGCCAGGCGTTCTACGGTGGTCGCACGGGAAATATTGTAACGCGATATGAGGCTACAGGGAATGAAAAAATGCGGTACGTGGACGTATGTTCATTATATCCGTACGTATTAAAAACAGGCGCTTTTCCGATAGGGCATCCAACAGTATACGTCGGCGAAGAATGCGTAGCGATAATCGGAACGGCTCCGGCGTATAATTTCGATTTGTTAGAAGGACTCATACGCTGCAAAGTACTTCCACCGCAAGATCTCTTTCATCCTGTATTACCGTATCGAGTACAGGGTAAATTATTATTCTCGTTATGCCGCACTTGTAGCGAGACATTTTCTCACGCCGTGTGCACTCATGTTCCTTCCGAGCGCGAATTCGAGGGAACATGGATATCTTGCGAATTAAAAAAAGCGATCGAGAAAGGATATTTCGTAACAAGAGTTAGCGAGATATGGCAGTACAACGTTACCCGGTACGATCCCTCTACGCGTCAAGGGGGGTTATTTAGCGATTATATAAATACATTTTTACAATTAAAACAAGAAGCTAGTGGTTGGTCGAGCGAATGCGTGGATAAAGATGCTAAAGAACGCTACCTTCGCGAGTACGAGGAGAGAGAAGGTGTCGTTCTTGAAAAGCACAACATCGCGCAAAACTCTGGTTTACGCTCGGTCGCGAAACTATGTTTAAACTCTTTTTGGGGAAAATTCGGGCAACGCTCAAATTTACCAAAGACGGAAATTGTTAGCACTCAACAACGTTTGATTAGTTTACTCGCAAATCCCCAGTACGAAATAACAGATATATTACCGGTAAACGATGAAGTGATATACGTCTCGACTCGATTACGCGAAGAGGCGATCACACCTTCGCATCTTACGAACGTGGTAATAGCAGTTTACACGACGGCTCAAGCGAGATTAAAATTGTACAAATACTTGGAAAAATTAGATAGGCGAGTTTTGTATTACGACACTGATTCTTGTATATATGTAAGTACTGGCGATCCTCGCGAATACGAACCGCGTACGGGTAATTTTTTAGGCGACATGACTAACGAGCTTGAAAGCTATGGACGTGATAGCTATATAGAGTCGTTCGTGTCGGGCGGTCCAAAATTTTACGCGTATGTAGTTCGTACATCCGATGGTCAGACACATGAGGTTTGTAAAGTAAAGGGTATATCCCTAAATTTTGAAAACTCTCGTTTAATTAATTTTAATAGCATTAGGGAATTATTAATGATAAGAGAAAGAGAACAGCAGGACAGAGAGGCAGAAGAAAACGAGGAAACAGCTCCGGACGTCAATAAATCTACGATTCAGAGCCATTCAGCGTACAGCGTTTCACGAGATAATAACTCGCGATGAAACAAAAATATGTGCGCCTGTGCTATTGAAACGTAGATTTATTAATAATCGTTCCCTCCCCTATGGATATTTAACTACTTAAAAACGCGATGCAATAATAATCTCACGTGTTCGCTTCTCTCTCTTCCATCTCCGCGCGTTTTTTGTTTTACATACAGCGTATATGTATACATAAATGTAGATATATATAATAAAATACACGAGTAATTGTAAAATTGTTTTGTAAAATAATATGATTAAATTTTTAAAAAGTATAGGATATAATTTAGTACGGATTAGCATAGAATACTGGTTACATATTAATTAGAAAAAATATAAGTATTAGTAATAAGAGAACAATTGTAAATATAACTAATAAGTGAAAAATTGTAAAATAAGAAATGTGACATAAAACTTATAAATTTATTAATAGAATTACGTCCAAAGTATTTTTTACACATAATGTAAAAAGGTTAAATAAAATCTTTTCTTAAAATTTTTCCCACATTATTTTATCCCTTTTCCTCAAGAACCTTCTTTCCCGGAAAATTATTTCTGTTGAAAATATATATTTTACTAGTTTAATAAAATCGAAGAAAAAAAATGTAAGCAATAAGGAAAAAAGTAAATAAAATAATTGTAAAAATAAAACATTTATAACTTTATAATTTATTTTTTTAACGAAGTAAATTTATTCAAGTAAAATAAAGGTCTAATAATAAAAAGTTTTACAAAAGTTCTTTTCATTAAAATTATTTTCCTCTTCTCGAAAACTCACTTTTCTAAAAAAGTATTATTTAAAAAAGTTACACTTTTAGTAGAAAACAAAGTACGAATTTCCTTCTTATACAATAAGCTTCTCACATTCGCGTACGAAGCTAATCACCACTGTTAGCGCTGGAGATACTCGCTGTCGCGAGCATTCTTCTACGGACGCGCTAATTACTAGCATACCGCGACGCGCATCGGCTCGTCAGCTGACACGATGCGCGCGAGATCGCTAGCGCGAGCATGCGGCCGCCGCGATGGGGGGCCCTCTCCGCGCCGGTAATAAGCTTATTTCCGACTCGAGATAAATATTAAAAATATTTAATACGCGTGCGCATTTTTAAACATGAGTTATCGATGTTTCTCTTTAACTTTTGTCATTTATGAACTCACGCGTAAAAGCTAGATAATTCATTTTGCGAAATGGACGTGTGCTGGAAACATCCCTGGACGTCGATCGTTTGCGGTCCTACGGGGTGCGGAAAAACGATTTTTGTAAAAACTTTTCTTCGATATTTATCTGCCATGTGCGATGTTCAATTCGAGAGAATTTTATTTTATTACGCCGAATGGCAAGAAGCGTATCAACAACTGCAATATGACACGAATGAAAATAAAGAAGAAAGAAGCGATGAACGTAAGAACGGTTACGGTAATACTTTGATAAAAATGAAAAAAAATATAATTGAATTTCGCGAGGGGTTACCCCGTCCGGAAGATTATTCCAACGATCCGTTATCTCCAAAATTAGTGATAATCGACGATCTTATGAGGGAATCATCAGCGTGCGGCGTTATTGTAGATCTGTTTACCAAAGGCAGCCATCATAAGAATCTCAGTGTTATACTCATCTCGCAAAATCTTTTCCACCAAGGACGCGGACAACGCGATATATCTCTCAATGCTAATTATATCGTAGTTTTTAAAAATCCGCGCGATCGCGCACAAATTCGCCATCTTGCGCGTCAAGTATATCCCGACGATCCGAAATTTCTGGAAGAAGCATATTACGATGCTACTTCGAGCCCTCATGGGTATTTATTGCTCGATCTGAAACAATCGACTCCAGACGAATTTCGATTTCGCACATGCATTTTTCCCAACGATACGCTGCATTACGCCTACATTCCGCGCAGATCGAGCAGTAGAACAGTAGTGGAGGACGTATAAAAAGAGGACTCATGCATTGGACGCTTGTCACTTGCGTAATTTTATCGTAATGGTAACACACGGTAAGAGACAACAAAAAGAGACGTCGAAGACGTCAAGAAATTCATCCGAGGACGCAATAAAGATAGTCAGACGTTCCATCGGTGAGAGAAACGCCTGTCTTTTAAAAACTCTATATTATCTAAAAAAAAATCAAAGAGCATCGTTCTTACGTGTAGCCGACAATAATCTCATTAAGTGCATTCAAGAGTGTATTTATAATACGCTCGAGAGTAACGTACCGCTCAAGAATCACGAAAAGGCACGATTAGCCAAACATAAATCTATTCTTCGACGCATCGCTGTAAAACGCGACAATTGGAAAACTAAAAGAAATCTGATGGTACAACGCGTGGGGTTTTTACCCTACCTTATCGCGCCCTTGCTCGGTGCAGTATTATCACGGATTATCGGTGAGCGAAAAAAATACAATCCTGTAAATATTTAGTTTCTTCCGGAGCACGAAAAGAAGTAATAAAAAAGATTTGATACGTTCGTTCGCCATACGGAATAATGGAAAGAGCAAAAAAAATGGTGCTGATTTCGACGGAAAATCTCGAAAGAATGCGGCATCATCAACATCAACTACAACAACAATCGGAAATAACGAAGATTACAGCAACGCTGGATAACTCTCCGAAGAAAAAAAGTACAATGACATCGGATGAGGAAAATGTTAATAATAACACTGTACGAACTCCAGGAACTCCCCTGGCGCGACTCGATGCGGAAATGTGGCATATTCTTAACTTCGCGAGCTCCCTCGATGAAGGCGAAAGATGGAAATTGTATAAAGAAGTACTTCAGCGCTATCTTCATTTTGTTCGAGAAGCGAAAAGACGCTTACGCAAAGAATCGCGTGAGGATACGAGCGGTAATGTCAACGACGCTAGTAATGTTGACGATGACGGGGGCGAGGGCGATCAGGATAAAGATATCGAGATACCCTCGGTTGACGAACTTATGGAAATACAATCTTATGGAAATACTTCAATCAGTAGTGATAACACAGTTTCGTAGTAATAGTTTCGGGAAGAAACGTGCACAATCAGCGGAAAAGATCAAAGAAATACTCAACAGCGTGCCGCAAACTTATCGTTCTAAAGCAAACGCGTTATTGAAATATTTGTTAGAAATTCCGTCATCGAAGATTAGCTGGGATAAACGCGGACTCGTGAGTATAGATGGCGTCGTTGTAAGGGGGTCGAATATTAGCGATCTTATAAACGATGCGATACGAGAGAGAAAAACGGTGAAAGCAATCGGGAGAATTCAGTTTGCGCAATTACTGCATGACATAGGTACGCCTTGCAATCTTATTGGAAATCGCGATTTGGTGACTACATCCGCACGTAGATCTCTGCGTATTAAAAATACGTTACCACGCGGAAGCTCCACTCCAAAAACTTTGCTGCCGCGTTCAAAGTCAGTTGGACGGAAGTTGAACGAGACCGAAGGAGACACGGTGTTTTTATCCGTCGCCGACGACAGCGACGATGATAAAACATTAACGGGTAGCACGAATTCTTCGGCTAAAAAAAATAAGGGTTTATTCCATTGGAGTAAACTCGAATAATGGAACTCGAAAAATTTTATTACGTTCCCTCGCATTACGCCGGCTATTCCGCGACGGAGAATTTATCTCGAGCTGCTAAACCGAATTTTACACGTAACGAAGTCGTCGAGTGGCTTAAATCGCAAGACGCGTATACATTACAT
Source organism: Prenolepis imparis (assembly GCF_030444845.1). Taxonomy (NCBI): domain Eukaryota; kingdom Metazoa; phylum Arthropoda; class Insecta; order Hymenoptera; family Formicidae; genus Prenolepis; species Prenolepis imparis. Next base: position 295,340 of record NW_028141194.1, on the reverse strand, counting down.
CGCCCATTACGGCGAAAATTTCCACGTTTACATTATAACGTGACAAATATCGACGATTTATGAGAAGCAGATTTAATCGATCTTCGTAATCTCAAGAGCTATAACGACGGATATTCTTATTTGCTGATAATTATCGATGTCCTTAGTAAATTCGTTTGGGTAGAACCATTACGCGACAAAACAGCTACCTGCGTGATAAAAGCCTTTTAACGTGTACTTTTGAGAAACAAAGACCGCCAGCCCGTTTACCTGCAGACGGATAAAGGTAAAAAATTTATAGCCCGGCCTGTACAGAAATTCTTAAAAGAAAAAGACATTCGTTTTCGCGTAGCTCGTAATCCCGATGTTAAAGTAGCCGTTGTGGAGCGATTTAATAGAACGCTCAAGGAACGAATGTGGCGTTTTTTTACACATAAAAATACGCGGCGTTACATCGATGTTTTACAGGATATCGTTCACGCTTACAACCATACTCGTCATAGTTCTATTAAAATGCATCCCGCGGCCGTTACGCGGGAAAATGTCCGTATAGCGCGTGAAAATATGAATCGTCGATGGAAGCTCGACGAGGAGAAGAAAAAAAATCGCGACGCAAAACAAAAGGCTAAATATAACGTAGGCGATCTCGTGCGTATCAGTAGGTCGAAAGTAGTCTTCGAGAAAGGATACGAGGCAAAGTGGAGCGAAGAAATATTTCGAATTCGCCGTGTTCTCGAATGGAGAAAACCACGCGTATATGAAATAAGCGATTTAGCGGGGGAGGATATAGACGGAATTTTTTACGAACAGGAATTAACGCCGGTCAGTAAAGATTTACAAGGGGAGGAATTTATCGTCGAACGGGTAATAAAAAGCAGGGGACGTGGCAGCAATAAACAATTGCTAGTTAGCTGGCAAGGATATCCCTCCAAATTCGACTCTTGGATACCCGCTTCGAGTTTAAGATCTTTGAATTAAAATGAGGGGGGATGAATTTTACATGATTCTCCCGAGCAACAGTAGTATGCGTTACTTCCCGGAAAATACAACCACATGTTTCACCACTGAATTACCCCAGCGTGTAGAATTACACGGTCGTTGGGAAGTGGCGCTCACGGAGATTCAGTTCCCGTGTAGTTTTTTACATATACGGGATAATGAAGGTTTAATCAGATTCATCGATATTAACGAACACGATAAAACGGTTAAGGCTATGAAATGTCAAGTACCCCCCGGTATTTACTCAAGTATGCGCGATATTATCGGCAGTGTGAATTACGCCGCTAAATCTGTCGATTCGCATATCGTTTGGCATTTTGTCGTCTTTATGGGAGGTAAAGTTTTCATGAAACTTGACTGCGAAGAAAATAATTGTAGTACGACACATTATGTAAATTTTTCCGACAAACTTCGCCGCATACTCGGCTTTGATATACACAACAAGCGTAGAGATCTTGTTCAACTCGATAGCGAACCCGCGGTACCAGCCTCGCTGCCTGCGTGGTTTTATAATGAAATCAATATCGAAATGTACAGTAACAGCGAAAACCCCATTAAAATCGAAAGTAGCACTGTACCCGACGTTTTACCATCGTGGGTCTATGATGAAGAGCTGCATTCTCTGCTATTTTACGAGCTCACACGCTCGCGTATGTTAATAGGCGACGAACCAGGTAGTTTGCTGCGAGGCATTCCGGACAAACTCTTTGTCTATTGCGACATTTGTGAACCTTATATTACCGGGGATGTACAATCTCCCCTTCTCCGAATAGTCCAAAATGAATACGCGTTTGCATCGACACAGATAAGACATTTCTCGCCCGCTCAATACATCACGCTGCGTCAAACGTGTTTCCGTACGATCGAAATAGATATAAGGAATCAGCTGGGTCAAAGTATACCATTCGAATTCGGGACGCTGACAGTGACATTGCACTTTAGACGTATCGATTAGATATCGCGAGAATATTTAGTGTCTATGACAGTGAAAACGAGAAAGGGAAAAGAAAAAAAAGAAGAAAATTTATTCGTTCGTCCTCTGTTGATGGATTATTATTCGACGTATTACGACGAATTACAGAACGGAGGAGCTCGCGGTGGTGGAATACCTCGTGTTTTCATTGGAGCACCCTATCAACGTGGGCATGGTATCGGGAGTTTTCTCGGAGGATTATTCAGATGCGTGCTGCCTTATCTAGGTGCTGCAGCGCGGACTGCGGGTAAAGAAGCTTTACGCGCCGGCGTTAATATAATCGAAGATGTAGAAAACAATACCCCGTTTAAGGTAGCGGTCAAACATCGCTTTAAAGAATCGCATGACAAACTCAAAAGACGGGCTAAAGAAAAAATAACTAGCCTTATGAAAGGTTCAGGATATAAGCCGGATGCGAAAATGCACGTAGCTCATTTTCTCTTTGCCGCGCTTAACACACGCATCGTTAAACGTCATCGCCCGAGTAAGAAAAGTTTATCGAAAATCAAGGTGAAAAAGAAGACGAAATCATCGAAGAATAAGAGGAAGAAAACTCGTACGACGGTAAAAAGACTCAACGTATCCGCGAAACGACGTAAAATTGGCAAGAAACGTACCGTATCGGATATATTTTCTTAACATTATTTTAATTCACTTACATTTAACTACGACGAACTCAACAACGACGAAACAATTGTCAGAAAAGTATGTCTTTTCTTCACACACATTCGAGCGAGTGTTTAAAAAGTGAACTTGATCTTTTTTCCTTACCGCCCACACAAACTAGTATCGAGAGTTCGCAATGGATTCATTACAAACCCGTGATCTCTCTCTCGGACGATTCGCCGATAGAATTCGTCGTCCCTGGTCACGGAGAAGAATATCTAGATCTCACACATACCCTGTTGAGTCTTCGCGTACGCGTAACATCGGGCGACAATTCAACGGTTCGAACTCCAGGAACGAGCGCCGCAGCCGCAGAGACCGACGTAGGCCCCGTAAATCATTTACTTCATTCCATTTTCAATCAGGTGGACGTGTATTTCAATCAAAAGCTCGTGTCACCGCCAAACAACGCTTACGCGTACCGCGCGTACATCGAGGCACTGTTAAATTATTCTTCATCCGCAAAAACTTCCCATCTCACGTCATGTCTATGGGACGCGGATACACCGGGTCACATGGACGAAACGCTGGAGTCGAAAGGCAACACCGGTCTCGTGAGACGTTCCGGTTACATTCGCGGCGGGCGAGCGATAGATCTTATAGGACATCTCCATTGCGACGTTTTCAATCAAGACAAATTCTTAATTAACGGAGTGGAAGTACGACTAAGACTTGTGCGCTCGAAAGATTCCTTCTGTCTCATCGAAAGTAACGGCACATCAAAACTACATATTCTCGATGCTACCTTGTTAGTAAGAAGAGCGAAAATAAGCGCCGGTGTGTTACTCGCGCATGCTAGAATGCTGAGTAAAGTTACGGCCAAGTATCCGCTTACGAGAGTCGAGGTTAAAACATTCACGATTCACAGCGGTGTTGTGGGGGAGTCATTGGATAATATAATACTCGGGCAATTACCGAAACGAATAATAGTCGGTTTCATTAATAATAAAGCATTTAACGGAGATAGAAAATTAAATCCATTTAATTTTAAAAATTACGGTATAAATTTCTTCTCACTATACGTTGATGGTACACAAATCCCTAGCAGGCCATTACAACCGATTTTCTTGTCGGAAGAACCGCTTTACGTCGATGCTTATCAATCGCTTTTCTCGGGGACGGGTATCCATTTCTTGAACGAGGGTAATTCCATAAGTAGAGATGATTATTCCAAGGGATACACGCTTTTCGCTTTTGATCTCACGCCCGATTTGTCTGCTAATTGTGCCGGGCATTGGAATCTCGTGAGACACGGTAGTTTACGAATAGAAGTACGATTTGAAAAAGCGATCACCGAGATAATTAACTGTATTGTTTACGCCGAATTTGATAATGTGATAGAAATCGACTCGTCTCGTCAAGTCATCGTCGATTTTTCTGGTTAAATTTTTTATCACAGCATTTACAATTCCCTCGTCGCAACGTACTCGATTAAAATTTTTTCTGTATTTTTCTTATCCCCACCCTCCGCTTTCATTCACCGACACGAGAAGAAAAACTTAAAATGTGACGAGAAGGAATATCAGTTTCTCTCGAGACGTGTTCGTCGACGGTTCGTGAAAAACTTGATTCTCGCCAACAAAAGTGTGTAAATTTTACTTCGCAATATGGATATAATCATCGACATACAAGGTTTTCGCGATGCGAGTGAGAAGTTTCTTCCCAAGGAAGTTGCGGTTGTCGCAATTGATGCCTCGATCGTCGACCATTGGATTATGATGCCTCCGCATCCGTTCGCTGAATTACCCGAAAAAGTAAGAAGACAAAACTGCTGGCTCGCACGAAATTATCATGGAATCGAATGGTTCGACGGCGAGACTAATCCAAAATATTTTACGGTGCATTTACGTGAAATTATAAGACAGACGCGTCACATTTACGTTAGAGGCAGTGAAAAAGCACAATATTTGCGAAATCTACTTTCCAGAGAGATATATAATTTGGAAGGTATCTCTCCAGCATTCAAAAATCTAATGTTGGAGGAAGAGTATGGACAATATTGCGCTCATCACGGATTTCGAAAAATCTTTAATTGCGCATTATATAACGCTTACAAATTGAAACGCTGGCTACTCGATCAAAATAGTTGCAGCAGCAACGATACTCTCAACGTTAGTCTCGCCGCTACTTGTAGTTCTCCTGAAAATTATCAATTGAGTGACGACGACGACGACGACGGCGGATGCGAAAGCGTGGAAACCAGTGCCAGCAAGGGATACTTTGTTAGTAACGTAAATGACAATCCCTTCCTAATTCAAAATATTAAAACTCAAACGGATAATGTAATAGAGACAAAAAATTTGTCAAGCGTCGAACAGACAATTAAAAAAGAAGAAAAAGAAGAAAGATTTGCGGAACTCAAATCGTCAAACGACGACATTACAGCGAGAGAAGTAAAAACTGAAGTTATTCAAATAATACCAGGATCCACGCGCTCGGCCTTGTGTCAAAAAAATGAACTCTTGCGAAATTCTACGAGCATTGCGCCGTATCGATGCCAAACATGTGGGTGTCTCCCGCCGACAGAGTTCCGAGGGTGTGGACGAGGTCGACTGCCATCGTCGCTAATACAGACGATCATAATCGACCTGGAGAACATTGGGTCGCTTTCTTCCTCGACGAACATGGAATAGGTACCTACTTCGACAGCTATGGAATACCACCTCTGGAGCCCGGATTTCTCCTTCGTCTTCGACGAAACTCCATCATCCATCGATGGAATACCCGACAACTACAAGGACTTTTCTCGCAAACTTGCGGACAACAGCTGTGTATTTCTATATTATATGTCTGTCGGTTACGATCTTAATCAGTTTCTTACTCTTTTTACGGATAATTGCGAACACAACGACAGATTAATCGTACATTTATTTCGCAAAATTTTTCCTCACTAAAACAAGAAGCGTGTTAAGATAGTTAACTAGCTCACATCATATTCAATACAGTAATTTTAATAACATACTTTTATGTATCGTTTATAATTTTTGTATTTGTAATATCAATTTATATGAAGAATTATACTAATAATAAATGTGTGAAACTTTTTACTTGAAACTTTTTGTACATTATTTACCCGTTACTTTATAGCGAAATAATAATTTGAGCTTTAAAAAACTTTAGCGTAATTTACGTAACCATGAATATTTTTGTAACTCTTTTAATTTTTCGTAATAGCAACATTATCTTATATAAAGCATACATATTTTACTCGAAAAAAACAGTCGTTCTCTTTCTTTCCCTCCTGTCCATCAGAAACCTTCCCATCCACACACGCACGTTCCTGTTCACCTCTCCCAGCCTGCATCGTCATATGAACAACAAAATGCATAACACCATCCCTGTGTAATCTCTTAGACCTTTTCAAACATTTTTTGACCATAATTATCAGCGATGGTTTCCTCGACGGGGCAGAACCTATGCGTACCCAATTTATTACCCATTTTTTTTAACCCCCCACTGTCATGTCATTATTACTCTAATTAAATATAATATTGCATAATCTTTTTCTTATTATCTATTTCTACCCTATTTATCGAAGATTTCCTTCGGCGCGACAGATCCTATGCAAACACGTTTTATTACCCCTATTTTTTTGGGTCCCCGATGGGTCAGGACCGAATTTCCCCCCGCCATTCCGTCTGGCGACAATGATCGAGTGGTGGGGGTATGGCGACAGTGGTCGAGTGGTGGGGGTATGGCGACAGGGGCCGAGTGGTGGGGGTTTGTTTTGACGGGCCATACCTGCCCACTTACTACTCCTGCTATTTTAAATTAGTTCTTGACGAATGTTTATAGTGACAACATGTGTTTCTTTCTCTCTTCTACTTATAATCTCTAAAATTTTTTTTTTTTTATTGAATTTACAAGTAAGTTGATTTCCCCTTGATTGATTTATTGTTTCTTATTATTATTCCATACCTAATTTTATATATAAAAATTGTAGTGCACTTCACTTGAGAAGGACCACAACCACATGGTCGAAACGTTGTGAATTTGGAAATAAAGAATATTTGCTAGTTTGGTCAAACAAATCCTGTATATTTTTTAAGTTTATAAATAATAATTTTAAAAAATCCGTTATAGTTATGTTATTATAGTTCCATAGGTTTTCACTCTTATTATATTGTGAGTTCTTCCTATATAATTCTTTACCATTTTTTAAAGTGATTATCTCATCTCGTCCCATATCTGAAAGAAAATTAAACATAAGCAATTATTAAATGTGGATAAAGCTCTGATTATACACACACAAATTAAAACATAGAAACTACATAATTTTTTCTGTCAATGCATAAAAAAACATTTCATTGACTCATATCTTTGCCAAAGTTACAAATATATTTTAGTATTAAAATAAATAGAATTCACATATGAATAATTGCCAACCTGTATAGCATTTATTACTTTGTTGTCGTGTAAATAAGAACTGCCATACCAATGTATGCAGACAAGCTGATATTTGTCACAATTTATTTTAAAACATTCTCCTTTTTGAATTATAGCACTGAAAACAACATAAATTAATATATATATATTTGCAGGATAAGAAAGTAAAAGAATTACTGAACGGTTCAGATAATTTCAAATATAAATTATATTATACTAACTATTCTGGTTCATATCGATAGTGTGTTGGTAAGTTGGGCAACTTTATCACATCGCATCGTAAACCAAGTCTTCTAGCCACGCTATGATATATTATGTATGAAACAATTTTTTGGCCACATTTATTTTTCAAGACCTATTACAGATATTACAAAAGTTAATTAAAGCGAGAGTATGTTTAATATGTATAACAAACATATGCTCACACAGCAATAGTTGGCCATAATCATAATAAGATCTATAATAACTTACATTATCTATACACATGTTCTCAAAATTTCTATATATATAAATGCATGATCGAAAGTTTAATTTGTCAAACATATATTCGTAGAGCATATCCATTATTTGCTTTTCTTCAGCATCATTCCATATATTCTCGTCGAAATTGTTGTTTTTCCAATAGTCTAATGTTTCAGCGGACGTCCAGAATATTGGATGATCGGGATGCTTTTCCTTGAGGCATTTCATTACCTCATGTGCCATTTTATTTAATAATGCTTTCACCTCCGAGTAAGATACACACTTTTGGGATTGAATAAATTGTGCCATAAAAATAGCAGTTATTTCTAAAAGCTGCATTTTGCCAGGTTCTTCTAGAAATATTTTTCATTCTTGTCTCGTTTCGTGTAGTCTTCTATAGTGAGATCTCTTTATATTGCAATAATTCTCGATTAAATCGCGATTGGTTTTTCTGAAAAATTTATATATTAAGTATACAATAAGTATATTAATCCTTGAAGATAATAGTACTATAATATATGTATATCGAAATTCTACCGTGGTGATTGTGTAAGCAAATTGTAAAACTCATCAATTAATAACATTTGAGAAAAGTAATATTTTTTGTTATCTTCGTCCTTCTTATTAAATTTATTTAAATTTTTGGAATGTCTCGCCAATAAGATAGATGTGTCAAATTGTATCAAATAATCGAGTGATGTCTCGTCATTGTCTCATCATATCAAAATAATGTTCATAAATTATATGAAACATATAATTTCGTAATTGCTTCGAACATTTTATGCCTTCTTCTAGAAAGTTTATGGGTTTCTTTCTCTCCTGTTCATCTTCGTCAAATTCTTTTAGAAGAAATTCCTTAAACTTCGTATAATATAATATCGCAGAAGGCCATCTGCAATACAAACAACAAATATTTTAAAAAGATTTCAAAATTACAATAAACAATTCTATTGCATCAGTATTTAATTTTTACAGAATACATATTTTTAATGCATATTTAAAATATTAGTCAAAATATAAATCGTTTTGTTTTAAGATAAAAATATAAAAAATATTATTTTTAAGTTTTTATTGCAATTAAATTTTAAACTAAAAATATACAACAATAAATACAATAAACAACGCAGTATTTATGTACACTTTTACAACTTTTTGTGCAGAATATTGTGAGAAATCGATTACATAAAAAAAATATAATGGTTGCATTTAAAAAATTCAAAGTGATTATGTTTTATTATCTTATATATTATACATATATAGTTTTTCATTATATTATAAAAATGTGTAGAAAAATGGGTAAATAAAAGTCAAAATGTGAAAATAAGCATTATTTTTAAAAATCTTTTTACATTGATACTTGTCTCGCAAATAACAATTTCCCCCAAAAATTTTTTAATTTAATATTTTAATTTTATACATTAATAAAAATAATGTCTGCACACAATTTAAGTAAAATTGACCATCTCGAACGCGAGATAATCATCGTTATCAAATTTTGCACTTTTTCTATGTATTTCATACACATAAATAGCGTAATAAAATCTTATATTTTACGTTTGGAGCTGACTTGACAACTTTGGCAAGATTTGGCATTGTCTGGCAGAGCGCTAACATATCAGTAAGATCTCCGCTCGTTTAATTATGCCACACCATAAGTAGCACATGAAGCTTTAAAACATCTGCGATAACGTTGTCGTAGCTTAAACTGCAGCATTTTTGTCTACCACAGCTACTGCCACAACGTCATTGTGACGTTTTGACAAAGTTGTAGCAGCAAAAATGGGACAACATTTTTAGGCTTTGAAAATGATGTCACAGCCATATGGTTGCACAGCTATTTTGCTGTAAAGACGTTGTCATAGCCACATTAGTCGGAATAAAGATATAAAAATAACGGGTATAATTAATAAATGGATAATGTTTTTCATATGGTAAATTAATATTCAATAAAAGTTAAATTTCAATTTTAAAATTATGTAAAAAGATTGAAAAGAATATTTAAAAAAATTTTTTACTTTAACTGGGATTGAACTTCTGACAACCCGAAACCTTCGCTTCAAAAACTTAGGTAAACTTAGATTAAAAAAAAGATTAATTAATCATTGCAAATTATTACAATTTATAACTTACATATAAGTATACTAGAGCGGACGCAAATTCATAAGTACAGTGATTACAGAACTACATACAAATCCTTAAGTAATCATTTTAGAGCCGCATAAATGAACGCATTAGGTCCGCTGACCATCGCTGATATATGCTAAATTTAACATAAAACTGATAGTCATGTTACTCCTTGCCTTTCTTAATAGTTGTCATGATGTCTTTACAATCATTAATACAGCTAAAATAGCTGTGGCTAAATTTTTGCTCTTTATTATTGCTATCACCACAAATTCATAGCAATTAATGCAGCTAAAATCGCTGTGGCTAGTTTTGGTTTTTTTATTGCTGTCACAACGACTTTACAGCTTTTTATACAGCTAAAAAAGCTGTGGTTACATTTTGGCTTTTCTGATCGCTGTCACAGCGACTTTACAGCTGTTATAATACAGCTAAAATAGCTTTGGCTACATTTTGGCTTTTCTGATCGCTGTCACAGCGACTTTACAGCTATTAATACAGCTAAAATAGCTGTGGCTACATTTTGGCTTTTCTGATCGCTGTCACAGCGACTTTACAGCTGTTAATACAGCTAAAATAGCTTTGGCTACATTTTGGCTTTTCTGATCGCTGTCACAGCGACTTTACAGCTATTAATACAGCTAAAATAGCTGTGGCTGTATTTTGACTTTTTTATTAACTATCACAGCGCTTTTGCTGTTAAAAATCCAGCAAAATAGCATTTGCTGCCAAATAGATGTAATTAAGGCTGGCAGGGCGTTATACCAGCTACATTTTTGCTGTCGCAGCGAATATAGCCAGACTGTGTTACTTGGGTTGCTTCGTCGGAATTATGGTAATGAGAGCGTCATATTGACGAACATTATCAAGCCTACGGAGGAGAGTCTGGAGAACGGACCCTTTATTTTTGCGGATATCCTCGACTTCAAGGGTCTGCAAAAAATCGTCGTCGACTACAGGATCGACTGGCTCATCCACTTCAGCGCTCTTCTTAGCGCTGTCGGCGAACAAAACGTACCTCTAGCCGTCAGAGTTAATATCGAAGGTGAGATGAGCTAAATGATCATCTACCTCTATATCTAGACGAGCAGCAGAAGCTTCGAAACTCGAAGTTTAGTACACTGAGAAAAATGTCCAGCAATTTTAATCGGAAAAAACCGTTCAGCACTGTATCCGATCGATTTTCAGTACTTTTCGATCGGATCTAAACCTATCCGATAAGATGATATCCGATGAAAGGTTATTTCCGATGAAATGTGAACGGAAAATGAGCGTCATTTATTTATCTGTTCAAATATGATCGGATTAATATACAACTTAATCGGACATTGCACTTGATCGGATAAAATTAAAGTATTTTATCCGATCAAGTTCAATATCCGATCTAATATGTTATATCCGATCAAAAATATATCCGATAAAATAATAACCTATCAAATATAATAATATCCGATCAAATATTACCGGCGTAGAACGTATTGCGCAGAGCCGTAGAGACCCATTTCTGGCATTAATCGCCGAGTCATTGCCTGCGACATCTTGCGATCTGCAATAATTGCGTCGTGTTACGAATATAATTCCGTATAATTTCTATATTAAGCTCTGTGCTTGTGCGAGTGAAGTTTTTTCCTTTTTGCAGTACATTGATAAATATATATTAATAAAATAAGCAGTGGAGTGATGGGATAAACGCCGGATTAAAAAAAAATATATATAATCTAATATATATGTAGAATGGGAATTACGGCGGACATGAAATTGATGTGGAATGATAGTATAAGATAATCTTTATTCAACTAGAAAGTAAAATAACAAAAATTGACTTTAAGAATGACATGTGAGAGAACAGCTCTACTCGAGTCGATCGTCCTACGCATCTCGTAGCTAATTTTCGACTGACTCTCTTTCTTCCTTACGAGGAAGACCTTACTGCTGACCGTCATTGTCTACGCAGGCTAGACCGAACCCTTCGCGTTCTCCATATGACGGTCAGTCCTCTGTATGACGGCCAGGCATGAAAAACGCGGACGTCGTAAATTTCCCTTAGTAGTTGGCGTTCTCTCTTTTCTTTTTTTTTTGATACGAGTTCATATGTTAAAAGACAATAGAACAAAATGTAGCTACAACGACAAATCTGGAAATAATAAAAGTCAAAAAAAAGGTCTTAAAATATAGATCCTCCGATTCTACATATATATGTGTGTGTGTGTGTGTGTGTGTGTGTGTGTGTGTGTGTGTGTGTGTGTATCTACGAAAAATATTGATAAAATATTATACATTGTATATCAACAAATAGATTAATTATTCGTTAAAATATTAATGCAAATAATGGAGTTTATCCTTATTTCAGTTATTTATCATTTTATTTTTATCGATATTTTATCGTTTTATTGCATGTTCTATAATCGAATTATATCGATATGAATAGTAGAAGTTAATGATAAAATTGGGTTAAAAAGAAAGAAGAAAAAAGTTCGAGAAAGCATATTATGTATTATACATATGTATGTGTGCATGTATTTGTCAAACGTGCGAGGGAAAGAGAAAGAGAGAGACTGTGCGTGAGAAAGAAAATGTGTTCGAGCAAGCCAGCGAAAAATGAATTTGTTTTAAACGAGAGCACGTCAGAATAAGATTTCGAGCTGCGAAATGAATTACCGATCATAGAAAGAAGAGGCCATGACGTAGATTAAATTATCTTATAATCTTGTCTAGTGAACTGACGAACGCGACTTATATTTTCCAGATGTAACCTCATAATTTGTATACAAATCTGGAACAATCATGTGGTTTTTAGATCGCTTACTGTTTTTTTTATTTTTTTTTTTTTTTGGTTAAATTTTATTGATCATCGATTGATTGATCGTGAAGCGAGTTGTCGAACATTAATTTACGAGAATTCTAATTACATTCTCCGGACCTTTTTCCAAATGCACGATTTTCGATTGAAGTGTAGCGAATTGCTTTTCTATAACACATATTATCCAATATTTTTTATTTTTATATAAAGTACGCGAAAAAGGGTCAGAAAGAGAGATAAAAAGCGAGAGAAAAAGAAACGCGAAATAACAACAAGTAAAGACGAAAATGAGAAACTCGGAGAAAAAGATAGAGATAGAAGACTTGTTTTTTGAAACGAAACAATTGGCGTTATAGAGATGATGTATTACTTTTCGTTAAACAAAAGAAAAAACGAAAGCATATAATAATTAGAAAACAACGAAAGAATTTAAGCAGTACGTTGTACGTTTAGAGGACATTTCGAGACATCGCGGCTTATATAGAAAATCTGCGAACGTTATTTGTTCTTCAGTTTCTCTTTGAAAAACATCGAAGAAATCCGAATTTATTTAAAGTGAACATTGTAGCATATATGAGTGTTATATTTTTGCTTTTCTTCAAATTGTGTAAATTGCATTCTCCATCCACATTTTCTCGCACGCGATCAATCGTGGTCCATTCACTCTAGAAGCAGTAATTCACGGATGAGTTCGAGGTAGGAAATCGCGAGATGATTAAGTATAAAACGTTATTGACTGTATCTAAGTATCATATATCTTATAAAAGAGAGAGATGTTTTTGATGCCACAGACGGCTTGTGAATATAAAGTAATTCAATAATTACGCAGACAGCGTTTCAATCACTTTTCAAGTCACAGTTGTTTTTCTTCTTCATACAAAGAGCTGTAAATTCATATGTAGAATTATCATAACTCTTTAAATACGTTTAAGAGTTGACTCTTGTTTCTTAACTTTAAAACGTCTTCATTAGTCAATTGTTATTATCTTAATATACTATATTATATCATTTGGTAAAGATATTTACATAACGCTGTTACATTGCACTATATACTTTTTTCGAATTACTAATTATTTGATAAAAAAGTCGAAAGATAAATGAAAATTGATTATAATTGCTGCCATAATTGCTTATTTTTTAAACAATTGTATTAAATTGAAGAATACAAAGCGAAAAATAATGTTTATTATTAATAATAATAAAATCTTGTAATAAATATATATACATCGCAACATTACTTTTTATATAATAACATTATATAAGTAACATTACAGACTACAAAAGAAGTCATTTATTCTTATTTAAAAATAAAAAAACTGAATCGCAGTTTTGATAGAAATATATAAAAATATTTTTTATAATTTTAAAAGAATAATACAGCTTATTTGAATAATTTAATTTCAGAACATTTTTTGAGCACATTATGATTATATTGTTTTTTTTTTTTTTTTTTTTTTTTTTTTTTTTTTTTTTTTTTGTAGAAATGACAATAATTCTAAAAAATTATCAACGAAAAAGAATTAATTGCATTTTTTAAATCTAAATATATTATAGAATTTGTGCTACAGGCACAAAATGTCGTTACTTTAAGACATAGATAATTTGGTGCAAACTCGGCGGAACCTATGGTATATGATTACACAGGAAAAGTTGAATTTCTTTGCTTGTTTTTAACGAAAAAGGTAAGCGCATCTAAAATTCTATTAACCAGAATCGAGTCCAAGATAAGTCGTTGTAGAAGTTCCAGTGAGAGAGAATAAAAATATATTATTTAAAAAATTTTTTTTTATCGAAGCATTTGGTCATTCTTAGTCTCTAACAATAAGACTGTTTATTGTTTATGATGCAGTAAGCCTCGTGCTCTCTACAAAATGGAGTTAGTGTATACAATATCAACCGACTCGTCAAGAACGACTTAAAAACTGCAAATTATTTTTATATTGTGTCATATATATTTTCTCGCATAAATAATGGTTACGATAAAGGATTTGCCTAATGAGATTATTTTCACAATTCCGGAAAACGAGAATATTAGCTTAAAGGACTTTGAAAATTTTTCAGTGCTTAATCGATTATAATTTGTGGAAGAAAAAGTATGCTCGGAAGTAAGTATTTTATTTTTTTGTTATTTCACTTAATCGGCATTATTCTATTCTATATATATAAAAAAGAACTTTGCAAAAACCTGGCCAAAAATAAGAAAATGTTTCTTGAAATATTTGAAATTATATTCTGGCATTTAAAAGAGTTCAAAATATGAATGTAATTAGAGAAATTTTAAAATTTATAAATTAATTTGTGTTTTAAAACACGACTTTTTTAGTCTTTCTCATTAAAATTGTGTAAAAAATTTATAGCTAAAAGTTGTAAGATCGAATATATCTGTCCCGAATTAAAAGACTTATGAAAACTACAAAAATTCTATAAAAAATATGAAAATAATATTTTTGATTATATCATCAATAACTACTCGTGCACAAGATGTAAAAATAATAATATAACTATGAACTATGTTAATGAGGTGATTCTTCATGTTAGGATAATTCACAAAAGCAAACTGGAAAACTCAGAATGTAATTATTTTTTATACTAAAGAGTTTATATTTTAATTGAAAGAGAAAAATTAACTCGCGTAAAATATTTTTTATATTATTATCAATTGAAAAAATAGATAGTATATATACGTCATACATAATAAACAAAAAACAATGTCGTTAATAATTATTCAGCGTGCTGAAATTTTATACGAAACTTTTATGTTATCGAAGATTGATGCTGGATTTTTTCGTTAGATCGTTTAATGTTACAAAAATCTAAAAAATTATTAATATTTTATATTACTACCTACTTGTAAAATTAGGCAAACGTTATACATAAAAACGACAAGCATAAAAATTACCGGTAACATAATATTTGTAATATGTATATAACATGTGTATAAAATAAATTTATAATATAATTTATACATATACATATATATGTGTGAAACAATTCAATTATTGAATAACTTGAGTGGTAATATAAAATATTAATATCTTTTTAGATTTTTATAATCTGACTCTAAACAATCTGACGACAAAATCCTGCCTGAATCACCGATCATCACATCAAAGTTTGGCATAAAATTTCTACTAATTTCTACTAATATCTATTTTTTAAACTGATAATAATATAGAATATTTCACGCGTGTTAATGTTTCTCTTTCAATTAAAATATACACTCTTTTGTATATATAAAATAATTATTTTCTGAGTTTTCGAGATTTCTTTTGAATAATCCTTATCCCTCCGAAAAATTATTTCATTAACAGTTATATTATTATTCTTACATCTTGCACGGGTAGTTATATCGATAATATAAAAAAAAGAAAATTTATTCTTTTATTTTTTATAGAACCTTGAAATGTTCATCAATTTTATAAATCGGAACATATTTTCTATCTTTAAGCTATAAATTTTTTTAATTTACGAAATTTTATTGAGAAAGGCTGAACAAGTCATGTTTCAAAACAACACAATATCTGCAGAAATTTTGCAAGTTTGAAAATACTAAGTAAAAATTAATTAAAAAATTTTTTTAATTACATTAATATTTTCAAATTATTTAAATGTCGAAATATCATTTCGAATGCTTCAAAAAGCAATATTTTTGCATAAAGTTTTTTAATTTTATTTCTCGCTAGGTTTTTGCAAAGTTCCTTTTTATGCGATATGTCCATCTAGTAAAATAACTAATAAAAGGTTTATAAAAATAAAAAACTTACCTCTGAGCATACTTTTTCTTCAGGAAATTATGATCGATTAAGCACTGAAATCTCGTGCACGTGGAACTAAAATTTTCAGCGTCCGTTAAGCTAATATTCTCATCTTCCAGAATTATCAAAATAATCATCTCATTAGGCAAATCCTTTATCATAACCATTATTTATATGTATATATGTATATATGTATATATGACACAATATAAAAACAACTTGCAGTTTTTTAGTCGTTCTTAATGAGTCGGCTGATATTGCGTATACACTATATAACTCCGTTTTGTAAAGAGCACGAGACTTACTGCACCGTGGACAGTCACAGACTGACAAATGTTTAAAAAAAAAAATAATAAATAAAGTAAGAATAAATATGTCCTTTTTCGCTTACTCGAGTTTCCACAACGACTTTACTTGATACTCCTGATCCTGGAATCTTAACTACGCCTACCTTTTTCATTAAAGGGAAACAAAAAAATTTAACTTTCCTTGTGCATTTTTTTCACGTCTCGTCCAATTGTTTGCAGTGAATTATCTATGTTCTAAAGCTAAAGTAACGGCATTTTATCCCCGTAGCAAATTCTATGCTATTTATATTAAAAAATTATAATTGATTCTTCTTCGTTAATAATTTTTTAGGATTATTTTATTTTTGCAAAAAGCAATAATCGTAATATGCTAGAAAAATCATTCATTTTTTTTAAATTAAATGATTTAAAAAAGCTTTATTTATTTTAAAATTATAAAAAAGATATTTATGTATTTCTGTCAAAACTGATACAGTTTTTTTATTATTAATTAATAGATAAATGTCTTCTATTCTATAATTTATAATGCGTTATTTATATAAAAACTACTGTTGCTATGCATATTTATTACAAGATTTTATTATTATATATTGTACATCAAACACACTTTTATTTCACGTTGTACTCTTAAAATTACAACTTCTTGTTTTAAAATTAAGCAATTATGACAACAGAAATTCTAACTTTCAATTTACGTTTATCTTCTGATTTCCAGGTTATCAAGTAACTCATAATTATTCAGAAGAAACCAGTCAAAGTAGCGTTATTTAAATAGCTTTCTCAATTATCAAATATCAAAAAGTATTAATCGATAATCGTATCATCTAATGAAGACGATATAAAATCCCTGTCAGCTCTTCAGCGAATTAAGAAAATCTTGGATAATCTTACATAAATTTATTACTCTTTATATATAAAAAGAAAATTATATTAACTATGACATAAAAAGTGATCAAAATGTAGCGAAATTATTGAATTATTTTATTATCACACTGCATTTTGCATGGGGAATATTTTTTATCACACATATGATACTGGATACAATAATCAACCCCTTTCATAAAAAATCACCTCGCGATCTCCTATCGCGAACTATGCGTTAGTGAAATAACAGCCTTTAAAGCGATCCGTGGTTAGTCGCGTGCGAAAAAATATGGAGGAAAAATACATATTATAATTTGGAAAAAGGAAAAAAAAAAAAACGAAAATACAACTTTTATATCGTGCAATGTTCACTTTGAATCAATTTGTATTTTTTCGATGTTTGTCAAAAGAAAAAGATGAACGCTCGCAGAATATATGGACCAAGATTCTTCGAAATGTCCTTTAAACGTACTGCTTAAATTCTTTTGTTCTTTTGTAATTGTTATGCTTTTGTTCTTACTTTTGTTTCTTACTTTTTTTCAACGAAAAGTGATACATCACCTCCAATGACACAAAACGTTTCAAAAAAGCATGTTCTTCCTCTTTCTTTTTCTTCTTTTCTCTTATAATTAGTCTCTCTACTCTCGTTCTTTCGCATTTCTTACTTTCTCGCTCCCTGTCTTGTATCTTTAAAGAAATAAATTCAAACATTTATTTTGATGAAAATATATAAATATGTACACATCCACCGTGCACGCGCGTTTGCGTCTTCAGCAACGACGAACAACGGTATTGTATAATTTAAGAATCTTTCTTTTTATTATTTGACAGTAATAGTAAAACTTTTTTTACGCGCGCGCATATCATCTTACGACCGATTCGTAACTCATTTAAGAAGATATCGGATGATGTGTTAAAGTTAAAGACAAACAGTTTGCTATACTTCGATTAGAAATTATGCATTTGAAAATTGGGCTGGAAAATATAATTAGAATGCTCGTTAATTAATACGCGACAACACGATCAATCAATGTGATCAATAAAAATAAACTATAACAACGACATCTATAGAAGTAATCTAGAAACCGCATAGTTTTTAAGGTCCGTCCAAATAATATAATGTTACATTGGGGAAATACATGTCGTTCGTCAACTCATGACAACACAAGATTAGTATGTCATAGTATGTTAAAAAAAAATTTTCAATTCAATTTTTTCAGAGTTATTTAGAAACAAATATATTTTGCCGAAGATCTAAACATTAAATGCATATATGCGTTATAGTTTTGCGTTTTTCAACATTTCTTTATTCGAAAGTAAGGTTTATTCTATTAGAATATCAGAATATTTTCAAGCATATATATTGTTACATTTTCAAGAGAATTTAATTAATAGCGTTTTAATTTTATCATAAATTTTATTCCATGCGATATAGATATACGTAATATTATCCTTCATACGTATCTTTCTCGACACACTAAACTTTCAAAACGACGGTATATTTTATTGAGATTTTCCTATTATACATGCTATAGCATATTTTTTCTTCTTAGTGAAAAGTTTTAATTATTATTAGTGATAATTAAGAAGAAAAAAAAAGGCCGTAAGATCCAATCACAGCATAGTTAAGACACGTACATTTAATTGTAATTATAAAATAATTGCAAGTATATATATCACATTGTAACTTTATAATTGTCAAAATTTCTCAAAATTATTATTATTATTATTTGTATGTGTCATTTGATAATATTAATAGTTTATAGCCATAATTGTACCTATACTAAAAAAAATTTTTTTCCAGTTTATAGAAAGATAAATAAAATATACGATATTTATTATAATAAATTTATTATTTTTGCCGACAGCAAAAAATTTGTTGACATCATAAAATGGAGACAATACAAACATTTCAAAACTACCGAAAAAAAAAGATATTACTAATACAAACATTTTAATGTACATATACATATTCTTTATTTGTCAAAAAACAGACCTCTTTATATGTATGTATTTGATATATGTGTGTCATTTTAGAAGAAGAATTCTATTTTTTTCGCAAGATATTCTCGATAGTTTCTCATTGCCTTCCAAAAGATATGGATCTATTCGATCATCAATGATTCTGAATTTTAACTCGGATTTCAATCCGGGACTTTATTAAAAGGAGCAGATGCACAACACACTTATGTGCCACTCAAAGTATCAGAATTTATTACTACTCAATATTTTGCGAACGACTTCGGCATCGTTTGGATAATGCTTTTCTACTATTTTGTTTGGCACATAATGAGTACCTTCGAATTTACAGAAATATCTACCAATTTCTGTATCTTTGATCGATACCGAGATGCATATCGATGTTATAGCGCCTAAAATAAAATTAAAAATCTATTATGTTATGTAATGCAAATAATATATAAATAAAAATATCACAGAATATACAAATATAAAGTATGATGAAGCACTTAATAATATACTCGTACATTGTGGAACATAACACAGGCCATTATCAGTTAACAAAACATAGTATGGTTGGAATTTCCAATTATCGATGTTATATTTCTGCATACATTCGTCTTTAATATCATTCGGAGTACAACATATTTCCTGATACTGAAAGAGTTCACTTTGGCATTCGTATTCGTTGTGCCATCCAATTATGACACTAGCAATATCTGTATACGTATTATCTTCCGTTTCATGCTTATGAATAACCATCAATCCAATTGCATATTTTAAATTAGGCGGTCTCTTTTTGCAAAATGTTTCATCTGATGGAATACATATCGACTGAAAAATTAGTATAATTGACGTTTTTTCATATTTTGTAATTTATACATAATGTAATAAATTTTTAATTAAAAATAATTATATAATTAGTAAGATTACAGATATAATTATATATTAATTTGTTATATGTATAATAATAAAATGTCTTTAAAATTTGTAATATATATAATTTGTAATATTAACAAAATGAATGGATGCAATTATCTTACCGCATCATAGTCATACAATGGCATGTAATTATCCATTTCAATTAAAGGAGAAAATTCAATTAAATCAAACAAATATTGAGGAGTCGTAATAAATTTCATTGCCGACGTCCATCTTACTGCGTCGAATATCTGAAAAAAATTGCAATTAAATTTTGAATCAATCACGAAATCATCTGTAATCACTAAATTCCAATGACAAATGTGTATAGAAAAATAAAAAATATTTATATAAATTTGCCAAACTCTATAATCGAAAGCTAAGGTTGTAAATTATATGGCCTTTGCAATTTATTAGAATCAAGCTTATCGATTTCAAAATGTTTTCAAAATATTTTGAAGTTACAAACATCAGAAAGTATAAGTCGATCTCTTATGGCCCACAAACGATCCTGCCCTGGTAGACATTGTCTTATGTCAGAAACCCTTACATTGTCTTGATCATCAATCCAATCAAAGGTGAAAAATTCTCCATAACTTCTGAATAAATAGTAAAGAAACATAATTATACATATGTGTATTTTAAACTAATTAATATTTCCACAATAAAAACATCTTATTTAAAACCATTTCTCTTTTTCATCTATAATTTTCTCCAAAAGTTTCTCTGTCTAAATTATTAATTAAAATCCTGTCTTAAAATCAACTAACTTGTTGGAAGTACAAAGTAATCTTAATTGCTATTATATCAATTTAATTCATAAAATCCTCTAAAATCCTTAAAAATATATAAGTTTACATTAGAAATAAGAGAAAACTTTTGACTTGGATAACAAAAAATAATTATAAAATTATGAAATTCGAATAAAATAAAATTTGTATTTATTTATGCGTATAATACAAATATCAGAATAAATTAAGATAATCTCAAAGCTAATATTATATATCACCTGGGATGTCAAGCCAAATAAACCAATGGAGAAGGATGTAGTAAATAGATTAGTAATATTTTAAAATATAAACCCAATCTCCTTGCAACGCAGATATACATTATTATCCAAAACATTTCTCTATGTCTTAATTTTTCTTCTCGAGTCTGACGAAGAACAATAAATATGAAAATATAATAAACATAATTATAATCTCAATATAATAGAAAAATATTATAATATTTATGATAGTTTTAATTATTATAATTTATGATAGATAATAAAAAGACATCATATATATAAAAAAAAACATACCCACTGCTAGAAGAACAAATCCATTCGTATTTGATTCGGTTCCATCCATGAATCATAGGAAGCAAAACTTACAATAATTTTATCGAGAACACACTTAATCGCCTTTGCGTCCTCTTCGCTCCAGAAATTCATACGAATTTTATAATTTTTCCAAACCGAGAATTCTTCAAGTGATATCAACAATATTGGGTGCGAGGGATTTTCATTTTTCAAAAACTGTAATACTTTTTCCACAATATTATCTATGAATTTATATATAAGCAAGTCAGTAATAAATTTATCGGGATGACACCATTGTAATATTATGACAATTAAATCTTCCAAACGCAGTTTGTGTGCTTTTTGTAATTTTTCCCATCTTGAATTGAATATTTCTCTATTTACATATTGAAAAATTTTGATGATATAATACCATTCTGTTAAATTGGATTGACTGAAAAATAAACATATATTTATTGTTAAATTAATATAATAATCGATTAAACATACTAATAATATACTAATAGTATTTTAATATACATTTAGTCATACCGTGAATCTTGTAATATATACATGCTTCTAATAAGTTTATCAAATAAGATAAATAAATTCAGAGGATGCTTTTTTTTTATACAGACGGAGCCTGGTGGAAATACTTCTTATGATATATTTGTTTGTACGGTAATGATATATCTCAGACATGCGAGGCACATAACGCTTCCACAATATGTCTTTTACTCTTTTTTAAATCTTCAACCTTGGCGTAATAAAATTCGACATCCATTGAGTCTTTATAATATGCCTTCGTAAAAGGACATCTAAAATTTAAATACATAATAGTTTAAATAGTTTTCAAAAATCATAGAAAAAATTCAACACATCGTCCTATATTATGTATTGATAACATCAGATTTAAGAAACTGACGATGTTCAATCATCTTAAATACCGAAAATGCTAAGAGATGTTAATGAAGTCTCTGTAAAATATAATATTATAAAACGTTTTGCGCAAAACACTATTTTTAAATACATACCTATTTAGAAATACACGTTATATATATTTTGATTTGTTTTATATAGCGTTTTATTAGGACAAATTGATATTTTATGTTTGATGAAGTTGTTGCGATAAAATGCGTAATATAGTAAGAAAATTCTGCAATTACTATATTATAGCGCGACGAAATATGTAGTTTGTATTACACACACGTGTAAATTATACTATACATATTTATGTTATACACGTTATACATTACAAAGGTATGTTACCGATAATCCACATGATTGTTGTCGTTTTCATTATATAACGTTTGCATAATTTTCAAAACTAATAATAATATAGAATATTAAAATGATTTTCTGGATTTTCTCACAATATCAAACCTGACGAAAAAATTCAACGTGAATCATCGATCATATTATATCGAAGTTTCGTATAAAATTTCTACGACACATAGATTTTTAGTATTATGTATGACATACATATATGTATATTATCTATTTAAATTGATAATATAGTAGAAAATATTTCACGCATGTTAATGTTTCTCTTTAAGTTAAGATATAAACTCAAAGTTTCGTATAAAATAATTACTTTCTGTATTTTCAAGTTTGCTTGTTATTTATTCTTATTCTTACGCAACAAATTACTTTATTAACAGTTATATTATTCTCACATCTTGTATACGAGTTGTTGTCGATAATATATATATCAAATAAATTATTCTTATATTTTTTATACTTTTGAAGTTTTCATAAATCATTTAAACCGAAACAGATTTTCTTATATCATCTTATGCCTTTGGCTATAAGTTTTGCGAATTTTGGAAAAAACTAGGTATGAATTATAATTTTAAAATTTCGTAAATTACATTCAAATTTGGAACTTTTTTAAAAATGTCAGGATATCATTTCAAATGTTTCAAAATACTTTTTTTGTGTAAAGTCTTTTAATTTTATTAATTTTATTTGTGGCCAGATTTTATAAAGTTTATTTCTATGCGATATGCCGATTAAGTAAAATAACAGAAGATTCACAGATAAAAAACTTACCTCTGAGCAAACTTTTTCTTCCAGAAATTATGATCGATTAAGTATTGAAATCTCGTGCACGTGGAACTAACATTTTCAATGTCCTCTAAGCTAATATTCTCGTTTTCCAGAATTGTGAATATAATCTCGTTAGGCAAATTCATTATCGTAGCCATTATTATTGCGAGAAATTAAATATAACACAATATAAAAACGACTTGCAGTTTTAGTCGTACTTAACGAATCAGTTGATATTCTATGCACTAACTCCGTTTTGTAGAGAGCACGAGGTTTTCTGCATCATGGACAGTCTTAGACTAAGAATGACCAAATGCTTCGCGGTACAAAAAAATAAAGATAGAATATATATATATATATTTCTTTTCTCTCTCACTCTTCTACAACGACTTATACGACTCGATCCTGCTTAAGAGATTTTGGCCCTACCTACGTCTATCTTTTTTCTTAAAGAGAAACAAAGAAATTTGACTTTCTCTATGCGTTCTTCAGGTCTTGTCCAGTTGTTTGCACTAAATTATCTATGTTGTAAAAAGTAACGGCGTTTTCAGCCCGTAGCGAATTTTATGTTATTTATATTAAAAAATCATAATTGATTCTTTTTCGTTGATAATTTTTTAAGATTATACTTATATTTCTCTATAAAAGAAACTTGCACAAACTAAAATTTTCAGCGTCCTGTGAGCTAATATTCTCGTTTTCTAGAATTGTGAAAATAATCTCCTTAGGCAAATCCTTTATCGTAACCATAATTTATGCAAAAATATATGTGACACAATATAAAAACAACTTGCACTTTTAATCGTTCTTAATGAGTCGGTTGATATTATGTATATACACTAATTCCGTTTTATAGAACACGAGACTTACTGCACCCCCCATGGACAGTCACAGACTGACAAGAATGACCAAATGTTTCGGAACAAAATAAAGATATAAATATTTCCTTTCTCGCTCACTCGAGTTTCCACAACGACTTTTTTTGGTCCTGACCCTGGAATTTTAACTACGCCTACCATTTTCGTTAAAAGCAAACAAAGGGAATTCAACTTTCTTTGTGCATTTTCTTCAGGTCTCGTCTAATTGTTTGCAGTGAATTATCTATGTTCTAAAGCTAAAGTAATGGCATTTTGTGCCCGTAGCGAATTCTATGCTATTTATATTAAAAATCGTCGACGAAATTTTTTAGGATTGCTTTTATTTATGCAAAAAAAAAAAAAAAAAAAAAAACACTATAATCATAAGGTGCTAAAAAAATCATTCATTTATTTGAATTTAAATGATTTAAAAAAAGCTATATTTCTTTTGAAATTATACAAAATATATTAATGTACTTCTATTAAAACCGATTTAATTTGTTATTTTTAAATATTAAGTGATATGTGACTTCTCTTGTAATCTATAATATTATTTATATAAAAACTAGTGTCACGATGTATGCTTATATATTTTTTTACAAGATTTTATTATTAATCAAAAACATTTTTTTCATTCTTCAATTTAATACAAATGTTTTAAAATTAAGCAATTATGGCGACAAGTGCAATTCTAATCAATTTTCGTTTTTTATCTTTCAATTTTCAGTTTATCAAATAATTCGTAATTAAAAAAATGCAGTATAAAAGCGCTATATAAATAATTTTTTCAAATAAAATAAAAATATTTTTTTTTTTTAATTAACTAATGAGTACGCTATAAAGTCAAGGAACAAAAATCAGTGTATTTAGAAAATCATATGATAATTTTATATAAATTTATGACACTTTATAAAGAAGCAAAACAATTGTAATTTGAAAGTTGGATCGAAACGCTGCAAAATGATTTGAATCACTTTATTGTCACACGCAATCTCTGGCATCGGAGGTCTCTCTCTCTCTCTCTCCCTCTCCCTCTCCCTCTCCCTCTCCCTCTCTCTCTCTCTCTCTCTCTCTCTCTCTCTCTCTCTCTCTCTCTCTCTCTCTCTCTCTCTCTCTCTCTCTCTCTCTCTCTCTCTCTCTCTCTCTCTCTCTCTCTCTCTCTCTCTCTCTCTCTCTCTCTCTCTCTCTCTCTCTCTCTTATCAGATATATTATACTAGATACACTCACTAATGTTTTATACTTAATTATGTCGTGATTTCTGACCGCAAACTTTGTGAGTGAGATGACAGCCTTTAGAGCGATACGCGGTTGGTCGTGCGAGAAAATATGGATGTAAATTTAAAAAAAAATGAAAATACAATACATTCACATTGTGCAATGGTCACTTTGAATCAATTTCATTTTTTCGATATTTTTTCAAAGAGAGAGTGGAACAAATGTTCAAAGAGTTCTCGGCCAGGATTCCCCGAAATATCCTATAAATGTACTGCTTAAATATCACTACTTTTCGTTCTTTCGCGTTTCTTTCTCTCTCGCTCTCTGCCTCTTTCTGATCCTTTTTCTCGTACTCTTTATAAAGAAATAAAAAACTATCGGATAATATGTTAAAGAAAAGCAATTCGCTACACTTCAACCAAAAATCGTGCATTTGAAAATAAAACCGGAGAATGTAATTAGAATTCCTGTTAATTACCTCGATCAACCGATGTGTTGTGTGATCAATAAAAATTAGCCAAAACAACGACAGCAAGCGATCTGGAAACCACGTCATTGTTTAAGATTTGTAGAAATTATAAGGTTACATCTGGGAATTATAAGTCGCATTCGTCAATTCACGAGATAAGATTACAAGATAATTTAAGCTACGCGTGATGGCATTCTTTCTATGATCGGTTCCTTCATTTCACAGCTCAAAATCTTACTCTGACGTGCTCTCATTTAAAACAAATTCATTTTTTCGCGTTCTTGTTTGCACATATTTTCTTTCTCATACATTCTCACCAGTCTCTCTCTTTCTCTCCCTCGCACGTTTGACAAATACATGCAATGCATACACGCACACACATAGGTACATACGAGTATATGCGCCTTTACGAGATCTTTTCTTTCTATTTTTTTATGTCCCAGTGTTTTTAACTTCTACTATTCATACCGATATGATTCTAGAACATGCAATTAACGATAAAATCGAGTAATTAAAATAAGGATGAACTCCGATGATTCACATTAATCTTTTAATAAATAATTAATCTATTTGTTGAAATGCAATGTTGTATGTGAAATGTATGTGAAATGTTTCAGAATTACTTATTGTAAGAGACAAATTTATTTCGTTCGTTTATAGGCCTGAACGTTTGATTTATAGAAAATCTAACAATTATTAAATGCATATGGGTTAGTTATTTGTTTATTTCAACATTTTGTATTTTTGATAGTGAAGTCAATTTTACTAAATAGAATAAATATTTTCAATCATATTCTTACATTTTCTAGATAAATTTAATCGCACAATAATGTTAATCAACTTTTTCATAAATTTTTTAGTGTTCGGTGGTATACATCATTTATTGAATTGGTACATTTTATGAAAAAATTAAAAATATATAATATAATATTAAATATAACACTTGCTCACAACGAAAAATTCAGTCGATATCATGAAAAAGAGGTAACAATAATTTTCGAGACTTCGGAGAGATTTCATTCATTCGATTGATCGATCAAGCGAATAATACATAATGTGTATGTGTGTTTGTGTGTGTTTACAAATAATTTACAAATAATTTTAATGTTACTAATATAATTTTTTTTGATAATAGGTACACCCCAAACATTCACAAAAATTTGTTAGATTAGAAAGAGATATAATTTTGTAAACATATTAATTATATATACCTGGAATTTTTAAAATATATTACTATAATTTTTATGTATATTCTCTTTAACTAATAAATCATCTACATAAAGTATATCATATATATCTTAAAAACTTTAAACATGTATTAAAGTAATAAATTGAAAATATATTACTATTTTTGAAAAACAAATTAATAATAATAATAATTCTACTAAATTAATAATAAGTATATATTAATTCTGTAATTTTATAAATGGGATTATAATCTTTTGTCGTCTTGTCGATTTTAAATAACTAGAACAACACAAGCACGCGCTATTCCTCGATTTTATATAAAAAAGAATGATATTTTTATACATATAAAGTTTGTTTACACTTGATTGATATTTTTGACAAAAATATTACTAAAGCGTTAAATTGCTAATTAAATTTCAAAGTAATAATATACGTTGTAAATATACATATAATATGTTATAATACTTTATTTTCGATTAATATATAGTTTTTGATAGAAATCAGCTGATAACTGTCAAAAATATTAACCGAGTTTAAAGTATGTAATTTCTATCAAAAAGTATTAATAAATCTTTTCGCGTCAATAAAATCGTAATTAGTCTCGATGTTGTGATTATCTCGATTGTCAGAAGATTCTCTTGTAGAAAATTCTATCTTTCTGTTCGCACTTTCTCTTAAAGATTTGAATACTAATATTTTATGCACTGCATAATTAATTAATATACTGTTTTTTTATGCGTTGATTGCGATGCATGGATAAAAATATGTAAAATATGTGAATTATGCAATGCATAAGAATTTATTATTTAAGAAACTTTAGAATCAGATCAGAGAACAAAAGAATAGAATTTCTACAAGAATCTTTCGATCAAAATATCTGCGCTTCCATTATAGATTCGCGCCTCTGTATATGTATCCGCATCACGCTGCACGTCTCGCGTGAGACTGACCGCAAGACTCTGTTGTATGAGTAGCGGTATCGCCAAGTACAACCCACACATCCACCACGCAGCGCGTCTCGCGCGAGACTGATGGTCAGTGGTCAGTCTCGCAATCGTCGCAACGTCTCGAGAATCAGTCTCGCGCGAGACGCGCAGCGTGGCGGATGTGGAGGCTACGTTTGGCGATACCGCTGCTCAGAATCATGCGGTCAGTCTCGCGCGAGACGTGCAGTTTTGGTCGAAAGATTTTTTGTAGAAAATTTTATTTTATTTTTTTTTTGTTCTCTGTTAAAGATTTAAATAATGAATTTTTATGCATTGCATAATTCACATATTTTACATATTTTTATCCATGCATCGCAATCAACGCATAAAAAACTTATATAACTCGATTCCTCACAATATTCTGCATAAGAAGTTATAAGAGTAGGATAGTCCAAAAAATGAATAGTTTACGAGATACTTTATACTTTTGTTTGACACAAAATCTTATATCTATTTATCTATTTAATATTAAGTGTCTTATTTACAAGCATACATTTCCTCTGTAATGTATAAAATCTATATATGTTACATTGTATGCATAAAACGGAAACAGAAATTATTATTTTATATCTATATCAACTATCTGTATAATTTTTCTTTCAATATATGTACCAATAAATTATATTTCTTATATGACTCGATCTTTAAAGCCGCGTAAACTTTTATATAATATGCAAAATATAGTATGTATATTTATGTATATAAATATTCTATGTATAATATAATATACTACATATAGAAGTTTTGTGCTTAAAGCAGATGATTCGTACATACAATTTATATATTTGTTAAATGGTAAATATTAAACACGTAATATAAAAAGCAATATGAAAAGAGAAGTCTATATAGTTTATATATATATTTATTTGTTTTCTCCCTTTAAATTATAAAAATAACCGGCAAATTTTGCACAAGAGCATTTCTTCAATATTATATACATATCACATTTTTTTTTATTAATGAATAGATCTATATAATGATGTAAATGCACAAAAATTGCAAGAATGGTCTTAAGATTTTCGTATATTTTATTATTTTTCAAAAATAAATTGTTGTGTGCCTCGAACAAGGCACTGGGGTTGCGCCGAATTAAGGATGAGGATCCTCGGGTCGACCGGGATGTCGTAGGAAGATAGGAAGATTATTCTCTCTTCTTTTGATTAAATATATTTTTATTTCGGATTGAATATGGTTTCGCTTTATTTCTCGTCCTTTCTTTAAATATATATTCGCGTAACATTCGATGAGCGTATATTCGTATTCCTCTCAATAATTCAGGTCTTTGTTAGTGAGTCTCGTTCTGATGTTCTGGTTTCTTATTAGCGACCACGTCTTGATGTTTAGGAATTGTATTCGAGACTCCGTCTTGATGTTTAGGAGTTTTATTCGAGACTGCCTTCGCGGGCGGGCTCTCCGTCCTATCTCCTCTTTGTTTCTTGGATTTCTTTCGGGAGAGGCCCTTGGAAACAGGTCTCTGATTGGTTAACAATACTCACGCGTTTTTGATCTAATTGCAAGCGAAGCAGGTCGAAGTCCCTGGTCTTCGCTTGCATCTCGCGGTTTCCGGTGCTTCGCGCGTGTCTCGCTGCGTTAGCGTTTTCACGCGACGAGCGTTTGTCGAGAGCGCTCTTTTATAAGCAAAAATGCTTTACAGTATTCTATAAAGATATTCAGTAAATTCTAATTTCTAATAACTACTGGTTATAGTTCGGGCTATAACATTCCTCCCCCGTAAAAAAAAGAAAAACGGAGGTACGAAGTTTTTCGCTTTCTTATCTTATTTTTGTTAAGATTATTTCTAATGCTACGTACAGTTATAATTCCCGTTTACAATGTAGTTTTATAATCGTTTCTTATTTCTAAAATCTAGTACTTTGGCTTCTTCTTAATATTGACCTTGGTATGCCAGAGTCATCGACTATCCTAACTGATGGTCGTCTTTTGTTTTTATTTCTTTGTCGTATTATTATCCAAAATACTATAATGGTTATTATAATTAATATTATTATTATTCCGCTAGATGTCATCGGATAGATAAATTGTTTCGTTGCGTAGAAGTTTTGTTCGTTGTTTTGTAAGTCGTTATCTATATCTGTTAATTTGGCTTTGAGGTTTGTTAATTCTAAACGATGTTGTGAGATATTTTCTAGCGTGTCTTCGTTATGTCTTGTTATATTTTCGTCTCCTGGAATTGTTATATTGATACTAGGTAGAAAGGTTTCTAGAACGGTTTCGTATGTTTTTTCTTCTGTTTCTATTATTGTGTCTGGTGTTGTCAGTTTACAATTTCCGTTTAGCGTAATTTCGCCGGTATTTCTTATTATTTTATTTTCAAGCTGACCGTCACATTGTATGGTTATCGTTTGTTCGGCGTCCGTCGAGTATAACCAAGTGTGCTCTTGGTGTAATGCTATCCATAACATGTGGGTCGAGACATAGTGTCTTACATTACATTTGCTCTGATAATGTTGTCGTTGCGTATACATTTGAATTTCGCATGGTGCGTCTAAATCTACGCGGTGTATAGGTGAATTGCGTTTACATACATATTGTGTATTAATTTTATTACAATTTCGCAATTCGCTTTCCGTCATTGTCGCATATGTTAATTTTTCTTTATCTATAACAATTATTTGATTATCTATTTTGATATAATTGTATACATTATTATAGGATGGTGTGGGGAATTTTATTACTTTTACAATATCATAGGTCGGTTGCGCAATTAAAGGGAAACGCAAAATAGTATATATTGTTGTCGGATCACAGTACGCTGTTATCGCGGTGTTTTTTTCTATCGCTGACCAGTCGTCTGTGTGGACTTTAAAAGGAAAATATAATCCTTCAGGCAGTTGCGCTGCCGCTTCTTTTAAATGGATTACAATGTCATTAATTGGCATTAATTTAGGGTGCATTTCGCCTTTTCGTATATATGTTAAATATTCCATTATATTTTCTGCGTCCTTTACTAATTCGCTTAGAATTGTATCTATGGCCCTGAAATGGTCACGTATTTCCTCTAAAGAAATAGATTCGGTTATTGTTTTTCGCAATATTTTCTCGTTATGTTCAATTATATTTTCTAATTTATCTAAATGCGCTACAGTAGCATTTACTAATTTTAATTGGTTTCTAATCGCGTGTTCTGTTACTTGTCGATTATTTTCTAATAATTCTAGCTGTTCGTTTATGCGTTTTTCGTCATTTGCGTCCATGGTCCCGAATAATGTTTTCGCTATTGAGCCTATTCCGTCTATTAGTCCTCGACGTTTGGTTATAGGTCTTTTGTATATAGTGTTGATTTGATTCATTATGTTATTTAAATATTTTAATTTTCGTTTCGCGATATTATTTGAATTGATACATATGTTCTTATAATAAGGAAGTCGCAAAATCGTTGAATCGCACATTATTTCTGTTTGTTTTAGATAACTTTTTATTTGTTCTTGTCTGTAGTTTAGGGGTGCTAAGTCTAATTTTACTACTAATTTCCATGTTTTCTTGGAATAGTGTAGTTGACCAATTTGCTCAAAGTATATCCCTGGGCTATGCTTGAATTCCGTTATTTTATACGGTCGATTCTTCTCGCGTTGATTCGCGGATGCTGCAGCGTTGCAGATTAAGAGTGCGAGTGTCCTGTAATAATATATTGAGTGTTTATTTTATCTTTAATGGTATTGCTTTGGTTCGCAACTTTTATCAGGTGAGAAAGGTGTTAGTTTCTTATGTGACTCTTGAGTCCTGAGATGCTTCTGCATCTCATCGCTTAGTCTTATGACAACTTTGGTGCCGCAAAGATTGATAAAAAAAAATTTTTTATAATGAGTTCTGAATTGTGGTTCAACTGCGTGGCTTGTGGCGATTTTACTCCGTGGTGGGAGCCTTTATGCTCCGGGTGTAGGCGTGCGGTGCGTCGTGCACCGGTGGTGGGGCCGGAGCTACCCGCCACCCGTTTAGGACGGGCCCGTGCGGCTATCCGCCGGACCGCGGGCACCCCGTTTTCCCTTCGGGTGTCCGTTGACGTTGCCACTGGGGTGCGTACTGTGCAGGAGGTGGTGCCTGTGCCTCCCGAAGAGGCGTTTATGATTCCGGCCATGCGGACCCTTGAGGCCTTACAACAAGGGCGGCCTCTTCCTTACGGTTTCGCTGACCGTGACACCGACGAGGAAGATAATTAAGTAAGTATTAATTTTCTATAAATAGCTTTAGTCTATTCGTATGCATGCGCACTGCTTTTCTTCCTTTTTTAATTGTGTAGTTTACGTCGGAATTCTTTTCAGTTATTACGTAAGGTCCTGCCCATAGTGCATCTAATTTTTTCGATCGTCCCCGTCGGAGCGTCTCGTCGTATACTAGTACTTTGTCGCCTATCTTAAATTTTGTTTCTTTCGCGGATTTATCGTAGTACCCTTTGGCTTTTATTTTGTCTTCTTTAATATTCTCTTTCGCGAGTTGATTTGACGCCCGTATTCTTTCTTTTAATTCTTGCGAGTAGTCGTCGTAACTATACGTTAGTTTGGGCGGTCTCGCTAGAGCTGTCGGTAGGTCCGCTTGATGCCCGTATACTAATTCGAAAGGTGTATGCCCCGTAACCGTGTGTGGGGTCGTGTTATACGTAAACATTGCGTAGGGAATCCACTCGTCCCAGTCTGTTTGGTCGGCATTTATATAGTGTCTTAAATATTCGGCTAACGTACGGTGTGAACGCTCTAATGCTCCGTTGCTTTCGGGGTGATAAGCTGTTGTCTGAATTTTATCGATTTTAAGTAATTTGCACGTATTCTTAAATATTTCACTTACAAAATTTGTTCCTTGGTCGGTTAGAATTTTTTCGGGAATTCCGTATTCGAAAATTATTTTCGTGGCGAATTCTTTCGCGATCGTGTTAGCTTCTTGGTTTGCGATCGGTATCGCTTTGCTAAATTTTGTTAAATTATCTTGGAAAGTTAGTAAATATTTATTTCCGTTATTAGTAATTGTTAACGGTCCAACTATATCTAGCGCGCATTTCTCGAATGGTTTACTCGGCGTGTCCGTAATAATGAGGGGTGCTTTTACTCGTCGCGATAATTTATTTTTCTGGCAGGATTCGCATTTCGAGATATATTTTTCGACGTCTCTTGTTAATCCTGGCCAGTTATGTTTTAATCGAATTCTTTTTATTGTGCGTTCGATTCCCTGATGTCCTCCTGTGGGTGCATCATGATATTCGTAGAGTATTTGTTGTTTCTCCTCTTCGGTATATACTCTAGCGTTATCGGCGAGTTTTTCTTCTCTCTCTTCTTCCTCTTCTTCTACTTTGAAGATTTCTCTCTTTCTTTTCTCGCTTGCATCTCGAGTTACGTGTCGACTTAACGCGTCGGCGTTCGCGTTTGCTCGTCCGGCCTTGTGAATTATCTCGTAATCGTATTCTTCTAATTTTAATCTCCAGCGGATGAGTCTTGATCCGGGGTCCGTGACGTTAAATAGCCAAATTAGAGGTTTATGGTCGGTTATTATTTTAAATTTTGTTCCATAGACATATGGTCGAAAATGTTTAACTGCCCATACGATTGCTAACAATTCTTTTTCGGTCGTATTATAATTTTGCTCTGCCCGAGATAACACTCGGCTGGCGTAAGCGATAGGTCGGTCATTTCCTACCGGTCCCTGTGACAGCACGGCTCCGATTGCGTAGTCGGAGGCATCGGTGGTCACGTTGAATTCTTCGATGAAGTCCGGATATTTTAACACTGGTGCGGTCATTAATTTTTCTTTTAGGGTGTCGAACGCGATTTGTTGTTCGTTTCCCCATACAAAAACTTCCGTCTTTTTTGTTAGTTTTGTTAACGGTTTCGCGATTCGCGAGAAATCTTCAATGAATTTGCGATAGTAGCCCGCTAGTCCGATAAACGATTGTATGTCTTTTATTTTTTGTGGCGTCGGAAAATTTTTTACCGCGTCTAGTTTCGACGGATCGGGTAATATGCCGTTCTCGGAAATAATATGCCCTAAGTATATTACTTCTTTACGTAAAAATTCGCACTTTTCCGGTTGCAATTTTAAATTATGTTTTCGTAATCTCTGTAGTACTTCCACGAGTCTTTTGTTATGATCCTCCAAACTGGATCCGTATATTACGATGTCGTCGAGATAAACGAGACATCTGAGCCCTTGTATCCCTGTTAGTACCGAATTCATTAATCGTTGGAAGGTCGCAGGCGCGTTTTTTAATCCAAACGGCATTCGGTTGAACTCGTAGTGTCCATAGGGGGTTGAAAAGGCGGTTTTGTTTTTATCGCGCTCAGCCATCGGTATCTGGTGATATCCTGATGCTAGATCAAGCGTCGTAAAATATTTGGCGTTCCCTAACTGGTCCAATATATCGGTAATATTAGGCAGGGGAAATGAGTCGCCTATAGTTAAATCGTTAACTTTTCGGAAGTCTACTACTACCCTGAGTCTTTGTTTTCCTGACGCATCGGCTTTTTTCGGCACTACTAATAATGGAGCATTCCATTGACTCATGCTTGTTCTAATAATTTGGT
The DNA here is from genome assembly GCF_030444845.1 of Prenolepis imparis. Taxonomy (NCBI): domain Eukaryota; kingdom Metazoa; phylum Arthropoda; class Insecta; order Hymenoptera; family Formicidae; genus Prenolepis; species Prenolepis imparis. The sequence continues at coordinate 260,570 of NW_028141194.1, read as the reverse complement.
CTTTTAGCATTCCTTGCACTTGCTTATTTACTTCTGCTTTATGCTTCTCGGGAAGGCGGTATGGTCTTACGTTGACGGGCGAGGTGTCGGCGCGCGCGTTTATCTCGTGCTTTATCGTCGCGGTGCATGTCAGTGGTTCTTCATTTAAATGAAATATATCGCTATATTCTTCGCATATCCGTTGTACTGAGCGTTTTTCTTCGACGTTTAGATGATCCGTGCGTAATAATTGTCAGATTCGTTCGTCGCGCGTTGACGAGTTATGAGTGTCGCCCGTGTGTATCGTGTATACTTTGTGTGCGTTATCTTCACATATGTCTTCTACGGTTACGAGCGGCGTACTAATCTCTACGGTCTCGTCGGTCGTATTAATTATACTGACGGGGCACACAAAATTTTTTGGTTCTACCAGGCATTGTCCGATATATATTCCCGGTGCTGTTTCTTCGGCCTTTATCACGCCTATCTTATTACGATTCGTTGCCGCTTGTATTATCGTTTCGCTACGCGGTTTTAATTGAATTTTATTGTACGGTCGTAATTTTAATACGGCGTTTCCTATTTGAATCTCCTGTTTTTTGTAATCGCACGGGACTTGTTGCTTTTGTAGAAAATCGATTCCTATGATCCCTTCGTATTCCATTGGGAAGTCGTCCTTTACGACATAAATCGCGTGTTTGATTTTTCGGCTGCCTAGATCGATAGTCGCGTAGAATTTTCCTATTGTTCGCGCTTTATGCCCGGTTATGCCGATCAAAGTAATTTTGTCGTTGTATATCTCGGTTTCACCTTTCAGGTGTTTAACTTTTATTAAAGAGACAGTAGCTCCAGAATCGTAGAGCATGTTAATCTTGCCGTTCTTTACTTCGCGTATAGGTAGAGTTATTAAATTCAGGCTCGCTGCTCCACGAGGCGTCTGTCGCACGTGAGTCACCTGATATTCTATCGCGCGTGTCTTTTTATTATTTTCTTCTTGCCGTTCTTCCTCGTCACTGCTATACTCGGAGTCGGTATCTCTTTTTCGCGATTTCGGTTTCTTACTGTTCTCAATTTTATTTATGCTTCGCGATTTTTTATTATCGGTTCCCTTATCGCGGTCCGGTGTATTTGTTTTCGGCCTTCCATTTAAAGTCCAACACTCGTCGCGATTATGTCCGCGTTTTTTGCAATAATTGCAGAATTTCTCTACGGTATTTGCGCGAGGGGGCTTGTCCGGTTTTGGGAGCGCGTATTTACTGCTGCGGCAATCGCGTCCGTAATGTCCCGATTTTCCGCATTTATAACATTGCGTGGTTTTATGTTGACCTTGTCGCGGTTGTTGCCCAGTTTTGCTTTGTGATGCATTTGTCATTCGCGATGCGTTAGATCCTATTAACTTTTCTTCTGCGGTTGCGCCCGTTATCGCTTCTTGGAGTGTTGTGTATCGTTGTGATCGCACGAGTATTTTCAATTCGTTACGTAACCCGAATTGGAAATTTAATAATGCTTGGCTTTGTATGGTTTCTAAAATAGCACGCTTATAGGTGCTCGAACGCTTTTCTCCCTCAATCATTGAGCTATATAATTTCCTGGCAAGTTTGTCGACGCGTTGTCCGAAACTCTGTGCCGGTTCGTTAAAGTTTTGCTTGAGCGAATTGAACTCGATTTGTAAATGCGCTGTACTCCGCTTACTTTGATAAGAATTTTCTAGTTGGTCTTTCAATTCTTCGAACGTTTGAATGTCTCGTGTCTCGAAATCTTGCATGGCTTTTCCCCGTAATTTAGTAAATAATATTCCTTGAATTAACGCTTCCTCGTCATCAGGGTGAATATTTTTAATTGCGTACGTACAGGAGTTTAGAAATTCTTGTAATCGGGTTCGCGTTGTGCCGTCGAACTCCGGTATCATTATTCGCGCCTCCTTTAGTGACATGTACCGTTGTGAGGCATTCCGCCGATTTCGGATGTCACGCTCGGTTCGTCCGTAAGCCATACGAGGCTCGTGCTCTTCGTCCGAATCTCGATCATAAGCGCGTTCGCGGGATCTAATCTGCCTATTGTCTAAGCGCCTATCCGCTCCCTGTTCGCGTGTGTGTTCGCGTAGATTCCGTCGATCTCCTGCGTCTCGATTTCGAGGGTAGTCGCGGTGATCACGTTGATTATTTCTGTCTCGCTCGGGAGTGAGTTCGCGTAGATCTTGCCGACTGTCGCATCTCTCTTCCGCATTTTGATTACGGGTGTGTTCACGGAGATGTCGATTATCGCGGTGCCTATTTGCATCCCGTTTGCGTGCGCGTTCGCGGGAGCTTTGACGACTGTCGTCTGATCTCTCTCCGCGTGACCTCCAATCGTACATTTTATTTATTTCTGTCCGCATTTCGATTTGTAAATCTCGTAGGCCTTGCAATACGTCGCGCATAATAGGATTTTCCTCGTTCGCGTTGTTTTCGACGGGTGTCCTATGTTCGGCGGGTGTCCTGTGTACGTCGACTTCTACGCGATGTACGTTTCCGCGCTCTATAGTTTCGCGTAGGCGACCAATTTCGCGGTCCACAGCACCCACGGATACGTCCGCTGCACCATTTGGTGGGGTGTGCATTACCGACATGTTATCTTCGTTAGAGTCAAAATCGCTACTATCGTACGTAGTTGACCATCCGCTTTTCTGTGACGCGTTGCTAGGGGTTTTGCTTGCGCGTATTTTAATTTCTTTTATATTTTCGTTATTACCGTCTGTTCGCGTCTTTAGTATACTTTCGTCAAAACTATCGAAGGGGAACTCGCGTTTAACAATGACGTTCGCGGGTAATTCGTTTTCGCTTTCGCTTGAATATTCGTTCTCTAATTTTCTACGAACTCGCTCGAGTCTTTCTACAGTTAAGGGTAACGCTTGAATCGCTCGTTTGGCTGAGTCGCTATGTAGCCAAGATTTGTTCGCTATCGGTTTCGGGGATGTCTTGTTCCCTTCCGACATTCACGCAGAAATATTATAAGGATCGGACTTACAGTATTACGGTTCGCATCGTTACGCTCTTTATCGCTCGGTACGGCTTGGCTGCTGCTGCTGCAACTCGATCGCTCGTGGGCTGATAACGGCTGGCGGCTCGGTGCTCGTGATTGATACGGCAGGTCGTCGCTCGGTGATGATGCGTTGTCCGTGAGATTGTCGCAGGTCGGCGTTGTCCTTGGGACGTTGGCGATCCTACTCGGTTCTCAGCTGCTTGCTTATCGCTCCTCGTACTGCTTGCGTTGTCCGTCCTTCACTTTCACTGCACGGTGACTTCTGCTTATTTCCGTCAGCTGTTTTTCTAACTGACGTGCCTGCTTCCACACGTTGTGTATGTGTGTATTGCGGGTCTTATTTTTTAGTATGCTGCTTTCTGTGTTGTCCGTCGATTATTTCGACGTGCCTGATTTTTCTAATACTTTTGTATTGTTTTCAGGTCTTCAGGTTCCTGCTGGTCCTGGCGGTCCGTCGGCGCAATCCCACCGCTGCCACCAATTTTGTTGTGTGCCTCGAACAAGGCACTGGGGTTGCGCCGAATTAAGGATGAGGATCCTCGGGTCGACCGGGATGTCGTAGGAAGATAGGAAGATTATTCTCTCTTCTTTTGATTAAATATATTTTTATTTCGGATTGAATATGGTTTCGCTTTATTTCTCGTCCTTTCTTTAAATATATATTCGCGTAACATTCGATGAGCGTATATTCGTATTCCTCTCAATAATTCAGGTCTTTGTTAGTGAGTCTCGTTCTGATGTTCTGGTTTCTTATTAGCGACCACGTCTTGATGTTTAGGAATTGTATTCGAGACTCCGTCTTGATGTTTAGGAGTTTTATTCGAGACTGCCTTCGCGGGCGGGCTCTCCGTCCTATCTCCTCTTTGTTTCTTGGATTTCTTTCGGGAGAGGCCCTTGGAAACAGGTCTCTGATTGGTTAACAATACTCACGCGTTTTTGATCTAATTGCAAGCGAAGCAGGTCGAAGTCCCTGGTCTTCGCTTGCATCTCGCGGTTTCCGGTGCTTCGCGCGTGTCTCGCTGCGTTAGCGTTTTCACGCGACGAGCGTTTGTCGAGAGCGCTCTTTTATAAGCAAAAATGCTTTACAGTATTCTATAAAGATATTCAGTAAATTCTAATTTCTAATAACTACTGGTTATAGTTCGGGCTATAACATTCCTCCCCCGTAAAAAAAAGAAAAACGGAGGTACGAAGTTTTTCGCTTTCTTATCTTATTTTTGTTAAGATTATTTCTAATGCTACGTACAGTTATAATTCCCGTTTACAATGTAGTTTTATAATCGTTTCTTATTTCTAAAATCTAGTACTTTGGCTTCTTCTTAATATTGACCTTGGTATGCCAGAGTCATCGACTATCCTAACTGATGGTCGTCTTTTGTTTTTATTTCTTTGTCGTATTATTATCCAAAATACTATAATGGTTATTATAATTAATATTATTATTATTCCGCTAGATGTCATCGGATAGATAAATTGTTTCGTTGCGTAGAAGTTTTGTTCGTTGTTTTGTAAGTCGTTATCTATATCTGTTAATTTGGCTTTGAGGTTTGTTAATTCTAAACGATGTTGTGAGATATTTTCTAGCGTGTCTTCGTTATGTCTTGTTATATTTTCGTCTCCTGGAATTGTTATATTGATACTAGGTAGAAAGGTTTCTAGAACGGTTTCGTATGTTTTTTCTTCTGTTTCTATTATTGTGTCTGGTGTTGTCAGTTTACAATTTCCGTTTAGCGTAATTTCGCCGGTATTTCTTATTATTTTATTTTCAAGCTGACCGTCACATTGTATGGTTATCGTTTGTTCGGCGTCCGTCGAGTATAACCAAGTGTGCTCTTGGTGTAATGCTATCCATAACATGTGGGTCGAGACATAGTGTCTTACATTACATTTGCTCTGATAATGTTGTCGTTGCGTATACATTTGAATTTCGCATGGTGCGTCTAAATCTACGCGGTGTATAGGTGAATTGCGTTTACATACATATTGTGTATTAATTTTATTACAATTTCGCAATTCGCTTTCCGTCATTGTCGCATATGTTAATTTTTCTTTATCTATAACAATTATTTGATTATCTATTTTGATATAATTGTATACATTATTATAGGATGGTGTGGGGAATTTTATTACTTTTACAATATCATAGGTCGGTTGCGCAATTAAAGGGAAACGCAAAATAGTATATATTGTTGTCGGATCACAGTACGCTGTTATCGCGGTGTTTTTTTCTATCGCTGACCAGTCGTCTGTGTGGACTTTAAAAGGAAAATATAATCCTTCAGGCAGTTGCGCTGCCGCTTCTTTTAAATGGATTACAATGTCATTAATTGGCATTAATTTAGGGTGCATTTCGCCTTTTCGTATATATGTTAAATATTCCATTATATTTTCTGCGTCCTTTACTAATTCGCTTAGAATTGTATCTATGGCCCTGAAATGGTCACGTATTTCCTCTAAAGAAATAGATTCGGTTATTGTTTTTCGCAATATTTTCTCGTTATGTTCAATTATATTTTCTAATTTATCTAAATGCGCTACAGTAGCATTTACTAATTTTAATTGGTTTCTAATCGCGTGTTCTGTTACTTGTCGATTATTTTCTAATAATTCTAGCTGTTCGTTTATGCGTTTTTCGTCATTTGCGTCCATGGTCCCGAATAATGTTTTCGCTATTGAGCCTATTCCGTCTATTAGTCCTCGACGTTTGGTTATAGGTCTTTTGTATATAGTGTTGATTTGATTCATTATGTTATTTAAATATTTTAATTTTCGTTTCGCGATATTATTTGAATTGATACATATGTTCTTATAATAAGGAAGTCGCAAAATCGTTGAATCGCACATTATTTCTGTTTGTTTTAGATAACTTTTTATTTGTTCTTGTCTGTAGTTTAGGGGTGCTAAGTCTAATTTTACTACTAATTTCCATGTTTTCTTGGAATAGTGTAGTTGACCAATTTGCTCAAAGTATATCCCTGGGCTATGCTTGAATTCCGTTATTTTATACGGTCGATTCTTCTCGCGTTGATTCGCGGATGCTGCAGCGTTGCAGATTAAGAGTGCGAGTGTCCTGTAATAATATATTGAGTGTTTATTTTATCTTTAATGGTATTGCTTTGGTTCGCAACTTTTATCAGGTGAGAAAGGTGTTAGTTTCTTATGTGACTCTTGAGTCCTGAGATGCTTCTGCATCTCATCGCTTAGTCTTATGACAACTTTGGTGCCGCAAAGATTGATAAAAAAAATTTTTTATAATGAGTTCTGAATTGTGGTTCAACTGCGTGGCTTGTGGCGATTTTACTCCGTGGTGGGAGCCTTTATGCTCCGGGTGTAGGCGTGCGGTGCGTCGTGCACCGGTGGTGGGGCCGGAGCTACCCGCCACCCGTTTAGGACGGGCCCGTGCGGCTATCCGCCGGACCGCGGGCACCCCGTTTTCCCTTCGGGTGTCCGTTGACGTTGCCACTGGGGTGCGTACTGTGCAGGAGGTGGTGCCTGTGCCTCCCGAAGAGGCGTTTATGATTCCGGCCATGCGGACCCTTGAGGCCTTACAACAAGGGCGGCCTCTTCCTTACGGTTTCGCTGACCGTGACACCGACGAGGAAGATAATTAAGTAAGTATTAATTTTCTATAAATAGCTTTAGTCTATTCGTATGCATGCGCACTGCTTTTCTTCCTTTTTTAATTGTGTAGTTTACGTCGGAATTCTTTTCGGTTATTACGTAAGGTCCTGCCCATAGTGCATCTAATTTTTTCGATCGTCCCCGTCGGAGCGTCTCGTCGTATACTAGTACTTTGTCGCCTATCTTAAATTTTGTTTCTTTCGCGGATTTATCGTAGTACCCTTTGGCTTTTATTTTGTCTTCTTTAATATTCTCTTTCGCGAGTTGATTTGACGCCCGTATTCTTTCTTTTAATTCTTGCGAGTAGTCGTCGTAACTATACGTTAGTTTGGGCGGTCTCGCTAGAGCTGTCGGTAGGTCCGCTTGATGCCCGTATACTAATTCGAAAGGTGTATGCCCCGTAACCGTGTGTGGGGTCGTGTTATACGTAAACATTGCGTAGGGAATCCACTCGTCCCAGTCTGTTTGGTCGGCATTTATATAGTGTCTTAAATATTCGGCTAACGTACGGTGTGAACGCTCTAATGCTCCGTTGCTTTCGGGGTGATAAGCTGTTGTCTGAATTTTATCGATTTTAAGTAATTTGCACGTATTCTTAAATATTTCACTTACAAAATTTGTTCCTTGGTCGATTAGAATTTTTTCGGGAATTCCGTATTCGAAAATTATTTTCGTGGCGAATTCTTTCGCGACCGTGTTAGCTTCTTGGTTTGCGATCGGTATCGCTTTGCTAAATTTTGTTAAATTATCTTGGAAAGTTAGTAAATATTTATTTCCGTTATTAGTAATTGTTAACGGTCCGACTATATCTAACGCGCATTTCTCGAATGGTTTACTCGGCGTGTCCGTAATAATGAGGGGTGCTTTTACTCGTCGCGATAATTTATTTTTCTGGCAGGATTCGCATTTCGAGATATATTTTTCGACGTCTCTTGTTAATCCTGGCCAGTTATGTTTTAATCGAATTCTTTTTATTGTGCGTTCGATTCCCTGATGTCCTCCTGTGGGTGCATCATGATATTCGTAGAGTATTTGTTGTTTCTCCTCTTCGGTATATACTCTTGCGTTATCGGCGAGTTTTTCTTCTCTCTCTTCTTCCTCTTCTTCTACTTTGAAGATTTCTCTCTTTCTTCTCTCGCTTGTATCTCGAGTTACGTGTCGACTTAGCGCGTCGGCGTTCGCGTTTGCTCGTCCGGCCTTGTGAATTATCTCGTAATCGTATTCTTCTAATTTTAATCTCCAGCGGATGAGTCTTGATCCGGGGTCCGTGACGTTAAATAGCCAAATTAGAGGTTTATGGTCGGTTATTATTTTAAATTTTGTTCCATAGACATATGGTCGAAAATGTTTAACTGCCCATACGATTGCTAACAATTCTTTTTCGGTCGTATTATAATTTTGCTCTGCCCGAGATAACACTCGGCTGGCGTAAGCGATAGGTCGGTCATTTCCTACCGGTCCCTGTGACAGCACGGCTCCGATTGCGTAGTCGGAGGCATCGGTGGTCACGTTGAATTCTTCGATGAAGTCCGGATATTTTAACACTGGCGCGGTCATTAATTTTTCTTTTAGGGTGTCGAACGCGATTTGTTGTTCGTTTCCCCATACAAAAACTTCCGTCTTTTTTGTTAGTTTTGTTAACGGTTTCGCGATTCGCGAGAAATCTTCAATGAATTTGCGATAGTAGCCCGCTAGTCCGATAAACGATTGTATGTCTTTTATTTTTTGTGGCGTCGGAAAATTTTTTACCGCGTCTAGTTTCGACGGATCGGGTAATATGCCGTTCTCGGAAATAATATGCCCTAAGTATATTACTTCTTTACGTAAAAATTCGCACTTTTCCGGTTGCAATTTTAAATTATGTTTTCGTAATCTCTGTAGTACTTCCACGAGTCTTTTGTTATGATCCTCCAAACTGGATCCGTATATTACGATGTCGTCGAGATAAACGAGACATCTGAGCCCTTGTATCCCTGTTAGTACCGAATTCATTAATCGTTGGAAGGTCGCAGGCGCGTTTTTTAATCCAAACGGCATTCGGTTGAACTCGTAGTGTCCATAGGGGGTTGAAAAGGCGGTTTTGTTTTTATCGCGCTCAGCCATCGGTATCTGGTGATATCCTGATGCTAGATCAAGCGTCGTAAAATATTTGGCGTTCCCTAACTGGTCCAATATATCGGTAATATTAGGCAGAGGAAATGAGTCGCCTATAGTTAAATCGTTAACTTTCCGGAAGTCTACTACTACCCTGAGTCTTTGTTTTCCTGACGCATCGGCTTTTTTCGGCACTACTAATAATGGAGCATTCCATTGACTCATGCTTGTTCTAATAATTTGGTCTTTTAGCATTCCTTGCACTTGCTTATTTACTTCTGCTTTATGCTTCTCGGGAAGGCGGTATGGTCTTACGTTGACGGGCGAGGTGTCGGCGCGCGTGTTTATCTCGTGCTTTATCGTCGCGGTGCATGTCAATGGTTCTTCATTTAAATGAAATATATCGCTATATTCTTCGCATATCCGTTGTACTGAGCGTTTTTCTTCGACGTTTAGATGATCCGTGCGTAATAATTGTCAGATTCGTTCGTCGCGCGTTGACGAGTTATGAGTGTCGCCCGTGTGTATCGTGTATACTTTGTGTGCGTTATCTTCACATATGTCTTCTACGGTTACGAGCGGCGTACTAATCTCTACGGTCTCGTCGGTCGTATTAATTATGCTGACGGGGCACACAAAATTTTTTGGTTCTACCAGGCATCGTCCGATATATATTCCCGGTGCTGTTTCTTCGGCCTTTATCACGCCTATCTTATTACGATTCGTTGCCGCTTGTATTATCGTTTCGCTACGCGGTTTTAATTGAATTTTATTGTACGGTCGTAATTTTAATACGGCGTTTCCTATTTGAATCTCCTGTTTTTTGTAATCGCACGTGACTTGTTGCTTTTGTAGAAAATCGATTCCTATGATCCCTTCGTATTCCATTGGGAAGTCGTCCTTTACGACATAAATCGCGTGTTTGATTTTTCGGCTGCCTAGATCGATAGTCGCGTAGAATTTTCCTATTGTTCGCGCTTTATGCCCGGTTATGCCGATCAAAGTAATTTTGTCGTTGTATATCTCGGTTTCACCTTTCAGGTGTTTAACTTTTATTAAAGAGACAGTAGCTCCAGAATCGTAGAGCATGTTAATCTTGCCGTTCTTTACTTCGCGTATAGGTAGAGTTATTAAATTCAGGCTCGCTGCTCCACGAGGCGTCTGTCGCACGTGAGTCACCTGATATTCTATCGCGCGTGTCTTTTTATTATTTTCTTCTTGCCGTTCTTCCTCGTCACTGCTATACTCGGAGTCGGTATCTCTTTTTCGCGATTTCGGTTTCTTACTGTTCTCAATTTTATTTATGCTTCGCGATTTTTTATTATCGGTTCCCTTATCGCGGTCCGGTGTATTTGTTTTCGGCCTTCCATTTAAAGTCCAACACTCGTCGCGATTATGTCCGCGTTTTTTGCAATAATTGCAGAATTTCTCTACGGTATTTGCGCGAGGGGGCTTGTCCGGTTTTGGGAGCGCGTATTTACTGCTGCGGCAATCGCGTCCGTAATGTCCCGATTTTCCGCATTTATAACATTGCGTGGTTTTATGTTGACCTTGTCGCGGTTGTTGCCCAGTTTTGCTTTGTGATGCATTTGTCATTCGCGATGCGTTAGATCCTATTAACTTTTCTTCTGCGGTTGCGCCCGTTATCGCTTCTTGGAGTGTTGTGTATCGTTGTGATCGCACGAGTATTTTCAATTCGTTACGTAACCCGAATTGGAAATTTAGTAATGCTTGGCTTTGTATGGTTTCTAAAATAGCACGCTTATAGGTGCTCGAACGCTTTTCTCCCTCAATCATTGAGCTATATAATTTCCTGGCAAGTTTGTCGACGCGTTGTCCGAAACTCTGTGCCGGTTCGTTAAAGTTTTGCTTGAGCGAATTGAACTCGATTTGTAAATGCGCTGTACTCCGCTTACTTTGATAAGAATTTTCTAGTTGGTCTTTCAATTCTTCGAACGTTTGAATGTCTCGTGTCTCGAAATCTTGCATGGCTTTTCCCCGTAATTTAGTAAATAATATTCCTTGAATTAACGCTTCCTCGTCATCAGGGTGAATATTTTTAATTGCGTACGTACAGGAGTTTAGAAATTCTTGTAATCGGGTTCGCGTTGTGCCGTCGAACTCCGGTATCATTATTCGCGCCTCCTTTAGTGACATGTACCGTTGTGAGGCATTCCGCCGATTTCGGATGTCACGCTCGGTTCGTCCGTAAGCCATACGAGGCTCGTGCTCTTCGTCCGAATCTCGATCATAAGCGCGTTCGCGGGATCTAATCTGCCTATTGTCTAAGCGCCTATCCGCTCCCTGTTCGCGTGTGTGTTCGCGTAGATTCCGTCGATCTCCTGCGTCTCGATTGCGAGGGTAGTCGCGGTGATCACGTTGATTATTTCTGTCTCGCTCGGGAGTGAGTTCGCGTAGATCTTGCCGACTGTCGCATCTCTCTTCCGCATCTTGATTACGGGTGTGTTCACGGAGATGTCGATTATCGCGGTGCCTATTTGCATCCCGTTTGCGTGCGCGTTCGCGGGAGCTTTGACGACTCTCGTCTGATCTCTCTCCGCGTGACCTCCAATCGTACATTTTATTTATTTCTGTCCGCATTTCGATTTGTAAATCTCGTAGGCCTTGCAATACGTCGCGCATCATAGGATTTTCCTCATTCGCGTTGTTTTCGACGGGTGTCCTATGTTCGGCGGGTGTCCTGTGTACGTCGACTTCTACGCGATGTACGTTTCCGCGCTCTATAGTTTCGCGTAGGCGACCAATTTCGCGGTCCACAGCACCCACGGATACGTCCGCTGCACCATTTGGTGGGGTGTGCATTACCGACATGTTATCTTCGTTAGAGTCAAAATCGCTACTATCGTACGTAGTTGACCATCCGCTTTTCTGTGACGCGTTGCTAGGGGTTTTGCTTGCGCGTATTTTAATTTCTTTTATATTTTCGTTATTACCGTCTGTTCGCGTCTTTAGTATACTTTCGTCAAAACTATCGAAGGGGAACTCGCGTTTAACAATGACGTTCGCGGGTAATTCGTCTTCGCTTTCGCTTGAATATTCGTTCTCTAATTTTCTACGAACTCGCTCGAGTCTTTCTACAGTTAAGGGTAACGCTTGAATCGCTCGTTTGGCTGAGTCGCTATGTAGCCAAGATTTGTTCGCTATCGGTTTCGGGGATGTCTTGTTCCCTTCCGACATTCACGCAGAAATATTATAAGGATCGGACTTACAGTATTACGGTTCGCATCGTTACGCTCTTTATCGCTCGGTACGGCTTGGCTGCTGCTGCTGCAACTCGATCGCTCGTGGGCTGATAACGGCTGGCGGCTCGGTGCTCGTGATTGATACGGCAGGTCGTCGCTCGGTGATGATGCGTTGTCCGTGAGATTGTCGCAGGTCGGCGTTGTCCTTGGGACGTTGGCGATCCTACTCGGTTCTCAGCTGCTTGCTTATCGCTCCTCGTACTGCTTGCGTTGTCCGTCCTTCATTTTCACTGCACTGTGACTTCTGCTTATTTCCGTCAGCTGTTTTTCTAACTGACGTGCCTGCTTCCACACGTTGTGTATGTGTGTATTGCGGGTCTTATTTTTTAGTATGCTGCTTTCTGTGTTGTCCGTCGATTATTTCGACGTGCCTGATTTTTCTAATACTTTTGTATTGTTTTCAGGTCTTCAGGTTCCTGCTGGTCCTGGCGGTCCGTCGGCGCAATCCCACCGCTGCCACCAATTTTGTTGTGTGCCTCGAACAAGGCACTGGGGTTGCGCCGAATTAAGGATGAGGATCCTCGGGTCGTGCAGGACTTCGTAGGAAGTTAGGAGTGTTGTACTCTTTTCTTTCTCTTAAAATACACTTTTATTTCGGATTGAATATGGTTTCGCTTTATTTCTCGTCCTTTCTTTAAATATATATTCGCGTAACATTCGATGAGCGTATATTCGTATTCCTCTCAATAATTCAGGTCGTTGTTAGTGAGTCTCGTTCTGATGTTCTGGTTTCTTATTAGCGACCACGTCTTGATGTTTAGGAATTGTATTCGAGACTGCCTTCGCGGGCGGGCTCTCCGTCCTATATCCTCTTTGTTTCTTGGATTTCTTTCGGGAGAGGCCCTTGGAAACAGGTCTCTGATTGGTTAACAATACTCACGCGTTTTTATTCTAACTGCAAGCGAAGCAGGTTGAAGTCGCAGGTCTTCGCTTGCATCTCGCGGTTTCCGGTGCTTCGCGCGTGTCTCGCTGCGTTAGCGTTTTCACGCGACGAGCGTTTGTCGAGAGCGCTCTTTTATAAGCAAAAATGCTTTACAGTATTCTATAAAGATATTCAGTAAATTCTAATTTCTAATAACTACTGGTTATAGTTCGGGCTATAACAAAATGCTTTTTTAATCATCTTGATACAATGATTTTTCGCTGAGATTTTCACATTTGAATAAAAAATAAAAATTTTACATCAGCTGAAGGTCAAATTTATATTTGAAATAATATAATATTGCATCCAGCATTAAATTAAATATATCAGTAAAAAAATTAATTTTGTTGTAGAACGATCAAAATAGGCAAAATTGAAAGAAAATATTTCATCTCATCTCCACAGTACTTTTTCGATCTATTTTATTTTATTTTAGCACTGAGTTTTGATTTACTGCAATTCCAATCAATGAATTTTGTTTCTGTGAGTTTTAGATATAGTTTTACTTTTGAATTTCGTTTCCTAAAGCAAAATTAATTTCTTTTTGTACTTTTCAACTCTAAGTTTTGTTTCGTATGCCATCCTTAACATAAACATTATTATAGCTTATTAATAATTGAATTTGATTATGTCGTCTTTTTAGTATTTCTGAATTTTGCTTTTACAAGCCATGCTTTAATGACTGCTTCGATGTCACACAGCGTGCTTGTGCTATGTGTTTTTTGCACTGCCACTATAAAATATTATATTAATTATTTATACTTTGTACACTAACCCGCATTAATTCAGTTTTTTTTGAATGTACAAATGTTATTTCAATAGCCAATAGTAGATATACAGAATTTCTAGAGTCTATTCGATAGCCAATTGATGCGTCAGAAAAATTTGCATTTCTATACTTAAAAAGAACTCAATTATCGTGGATCACTGTATACGCGCGTGTGCGCGCGTGAGTGTGTGTATGTATAATACTCACTTATTATAGCAGCTGAAATACGTAGGAGACAAAATTTATTTTTTCCTTTAAATCCAATCCAACTGTAACCTTCTGCTACTTCATTGGAAAATAATTTAAACATTATCCTTTTTATTGCATGCTTATAAGTAGATCCACCAATTTTTGTTAACTCCTGTACCTATAAACGTAAAATTATATGTTATAATAAAGATAAAAGAAATATTGTTTAAATCATACTGTAAAACTATAATTTTATCTCTAACATATATTATTTCACATAGATTCTTGCTAAATTTGTATTTGGCCCGGCCTTCAGTTTTGCGGCTTACAAATATCCAAATTTTTGAAAAAAATTGATGATATGAGAAAAATTATATTTTTAGCAACTTTTTATTGTAAAATTGAACATATATATTTCTTTGCCTTTAATTCTCTTGTATTAAAAAGTAGTGATAAATATATAAATAAATATTGAAAATCTAACTTATTGTAACAATTTTTCTATAGATCAATAATAATTACATCGTCGTTCGTGTCTATACAATCCTAAAAAAATTGCATTATAAAGATTAACAAACATATTTTAAAGATAAAATATTATGTTTTCAGACAGTATATTAGAAGTGTTAAAAACTCTGTTTTTGAAGTCTGTATAAATAAAGAATAAAGTGAAAATTGCTAAAAATTTTTTATATTTATTTTTTATTTTATAAAAAATTGGACGTAATATGTTTGAAGGCTAAGTTTTGCATTAGAGAACAAAATTTTGTGAAATATTGTATTAAATATAAAAAATAAAAAAGATTTAATTATTCTATTCTACAGTATATTATTTATTTCATTACTTACAAGCAAACCATAATTATTTTCGTCACTTAAGAACTCTTCTACTGCATCCAGTTCGCTTATATTTTTCAGAGGAAAAGTAAATTTATTAAAGATACTTTCCTTATCATTTTTTGTTAATATCTTATCATCTGCTTGCATGACAATTTTAGACATAATAGTTTGTATATCTTCCCACATTTGAGTTTGTTTGCAATTAATAATTTGCAACTGACGCAGAATTTGCTTTTTAAATTCAATATCTAGAATATTTAATAACACAATAATTACACATATAAAATCGTAGAAAATATTTGTTAATTTTTTTTACAATAATTAGCATTCAGTGTTAATAATTAAAAATAATTTACCTCTATTATCATTTTGATCATTATTAGAAGTTGTATCTCGCTCATTACAATGAACTGTTTTACTTATAGTACCTTCAGGCAATAATTTATTTTTAATATTATTAGATTTGTTTGGTTCTATTATATTTTCTATATCTTTAGTAATAATTGATTGTTTATTTTTAGATATTAATGGTTCCGAATCTGTGCACGTACTAGTTTCTATAACATTACTTTTAGATGTTGATGGTTCTGCATTTTTATTAATGTTAGCTTTTATTTCTAAAATATAAAATTATAGTATATATTATATTATTCAAGAATTATTTAATTATTACAAAATATTTCTGATGTATATTTTCCAAAAAATAGATAAAAGAAAAAATACCTGTATGATTAGGTATAGTAGGAAATTTTATGGGAGCTGCTACTTCATTATCAGATGAACTTTCAGTAGAAAATGCGCTTTGTGTCTCATCTGTACTACTATACAGATTTTTCTTTTTCTTTTTGATTCTTTTGCCATCATGATCGGATGCTAGATCTGACGTATCTTCTGCTTTAGAAGCCTTTGCTTTTGCTTTTGACAAATTATCTGTAATAAATAATATAATATATCATAATACATAGTATACATAATTAAATGTAAATAAGAATAAACAAAGTTTATTTCTCATATATAATTCATAACTTACCATAAGTACGTCCATTTCCCAATTGTCTAATTTTAAATAAATTCCAAGTAGCAAATACTGGCTTCTCACACATAGTAATAGCATTATTTAATCTTTTGCTAGTATATGGCGGCCAATAACATAGTTTATCATGCAACCATACTTTTGGTACGGTTTCGACCATAGCTTCATCAATGAAATGTACTATAGTCCACTCCATTGTGATTTTATTCTACACGCTGTTATCTTAATCTACAAATATATACATAGTATATACACATATTATATACATAAAGTTTTAAACGCAATATACATATAATTTATTAAACAATAATATTTAAATTATACTTAGTTAACATAGTACACATAGAATACACAGAGATTATAAAGAAAATGTATGAATAAGAGGTAACACAACATGAACATCATTATATGGAAGTATCACAAATTTATGCAAAATATCTTTCACTAACCACATTAATAATTCACTAAGGTTGTATACTAAATATATATCCAAAATTGAAGATTTAAATGGTTCATCAATAAAATCTGTTTTATTAATAAATTTCTTCCAATTGCATAGTAGTTATTGTCTTGTTGAACAAAATTTTCTATTAATACAATACTTTTATCTTTTAGATAACAACAGTTATCTCCAAAACGTATACTAAGTGAAATATTATTTATGGTGAGCTTTTTATATTGAGTAGAAAAATTTCCTGCTAGCAAAGGACCTGTACAATGTTCTTGTTCTACTTGCAGTTGTATTTTTTCTTGTGGTTTAGTTACAAATATATTTTGTGATTCTTGTATACGATTTATAATTTGCACCAATGGAGCATCAGGTTTTCTAACTAATTTTTTTAAATATTGTAAGTAATTTTCAAAAGGGAATGCACTGTAACAATCTAAATTTCCAAAAATCTTACTATCATCAACAACATGACTTAAGCCATGCACATTGTGTGAAATATACTCTTCTCCGTAGATAACTATAAATTGTTTTATAAAATATTGTAATAGTGATTGTGCATAATCTAGATATTTTGTGTAGAGTTCAACACTCATTAGAATTCTAATAGCAACATGTAAGGTTATAAAATGTAAGTATTTATCAAATGGCAAAATATTTTTTAAAATAACTGCACCACAATATAATAAAAAAAATCTAAGTTCGGTTGCTTTCCAACGTTTAAATTCATTTAAAGAACGTGTTTTTCTTACAAAATCTGATGGAAGACAAGATCTTATAAGAATAAGATAATTTGAAATTTCTTCTATGTTTGCTTTTGATAATTTATGTGCAGCAGGTCCAAAAAGCCATATATTCAAAATCTTTTTTACTACACCAAGACATATTAAGTGCATATATTCGAGAGGAAAACTATTCATCATATTAACAAATGGTATATTTTCTAAAATTGATTTTCCTAAATGATGTTCAGGTTGGGCTCTCCTACGAAAATTTTCATCTGTTCTTTTCTTAGAATTAATTTTAGGGTAAGAAACTCTTGTTTTTACATATTTTCCTTTCTGCATACATTTAGTACATGAAAAGAAGCCAGTATGGCCTTTGCAATGAGTAATAAATGATTTTGCAGGAGCATCACAAATAAATGCTTTGATTAAAAATGGTATATTATAATTATTATATGTAAAACCTTGTTCTGATAGTTCTGTAGCTTCTACTACAAAATCTGATAAAAAGTCATTAGCATTATTAGGTTTCTCATAACCGTGATATATTCCAATTACAGATACATATTGAGGATACTCAGCTAATGAACATAAAATAGGATATATTTGACTGTTGGAACTTTTACTCAGAGGCAAACCATCAATATTAATTAATAAATTAATTTTTTCTGGTTTGTTATCTAAGAAATTAATAAGTTTTTCAACTGCATTTTTAATCCCAATATGTGAATAAGTTCCTGGTGCTACAGATTTGGAAAATATGTGTCGAGGAGTACAAAGTAATGTTCTAGGATCCTGAGGCAAATTAATATTTGGTATTGATTGTAATAATTTTAATAGACTTCTTAAAGCGTTATGTGGAATTTTATAGGATACTGCCCATGATCGCAGTCTGTTAATAAAAGTATCTTGGATATTGTCTTTTGCAATGTGTTTCAAATATATTGAGTCATTATAGTTAATGTCAGAATTATCAAAAGATTGGCTACTCGAATCATATAAATTATAATCTGAATTAAGGAAAGAATGTGATTCATCCTGCTTGGATTCATCATTATCATCAATATATTCTAAGTCTTCTACATTTTTTGTGTTTGCATTAAGCACAGAAGTTTTATTATTAATATTAGATGTTAGTAATAAATTATCATTATTAAAGGAACAATCTTGTGATAAATCTAAACATGCAGCTGTTTCTCTTTTTATTTTTCTATACAAAGAAGCTTTAGAATATGTACGTTTCATTTTTATTCTATTTTACAACTATTTTAATTAAACTATTTATTATTAAACTAATTATTATAAGTTATAGCTAGCAGTATTATTATTGCTAGCAATATTATTCTTCCACTTATTTTATATTTTCTCAACAGCTAGACAAAAAAGTATAAAAGGTTCAAATTTAAAAAATATGCTTGTAATTATTTAATAATAGAAATTTACTTGTAATAATTCTTACCGTAAAAATGTCTCACGTTCCTCTTCTTTTTCTATTTTCTTTGCCAGTACTGGTGTAGTTTTTCCACCTTATATAAATATGTATGTTATCTTGTGCGACTTTCTTCAAGCGTAACCTTAAAATTTTTAAAGTGTTTTATCCTGATGAACTGTTATATATAAGTACGTGAAAAATATTACTAAAAATATATAGAAAAATAAACTTTATTTAATATATTTGATAGAATAGAATTAATAAAAGAAAGAGGATAATTACCTCTGATTAAAATATGTTATCACACACGCGACGCGTGTACGAAAAGGCACGGCGAAGACACACGACAACAAAACTGCGCATGTGCACTTAAAATGTGCAATAAATAAACTCAACGAATATTCTAAGAATGTTCTTCTCTATTATAAATATACGATTTCCGATTGTAACATTCTACGTATGTTCATATAATCTATTCAAATATTACAAAATTAAGAACATTCGCACTATACGATTTCCGATTGTAACATTCTACGTATATTCATATAATATTCTATTCGAATATTCCAAAATTAAGAACATTCGCACTATATTAGAATATTCATAGAATATTGTGTGCTATCTGGAGCATATACACGCGCACGTATGCAGTGATTGATATATTGCGCACACATATGCTCGCGCGGTGCTCTAACACGTACAGCAGTACGTAACAAACAGCGCTATTATAATGCGTTAGAACGTGTTGTAAAAGATTTTGTGAAATTGTGAAGTTTTATTCCTGTGCTGGTTACATAAAATAATCAAGAGACGATATACTCGTGTGTTGATATAGAAATCCAGAAGCGATATATTCGTGAGCTGCTTGCTTTTAAAAATATCTTTTCTCAAAAACAATTTGCATGTGCATTCTGGTATTAAAAAATAATATTTTATGCTATAGGTATGGTATATTTGTGTGCTGTTTGCTTTTTAAAAAGTATCTCTTCCCAGAAGCGATTTGCACACATGTGCGTTCTGGTTTTTAAAATAAGATATTTTATACCAAAGACGATATATTCATGTGCTAGTTATTTAAAAAAATATCCAAAGGCGATATATTCGTGAACTGGTTATTTTAAAAATATTTTCTATTTTCTCGATTATATTAAGTGGGAAAAAAAGCAAATTGTATTGCATGTATTGTAGAAACTTATAGAAAGTTACATGTAATGTAGGTATATACTATATCATACCCATATGTATATACAGGATGTATCAGACCACCCGTTTACCCTTTTTATTTTGAAAACGACTCAAAATTATGAAAAACCGCGAGATACGTGTTTGATTATTTTGAGAGGCTACATTTTTAAGGGGGTTTCAATGATTTAAAATGGAAAAAATGTAGGGGTAACTTTGATATGTAATAACTCCGTGAAAAAAAATCATACAAACCTTGTTTTTTTTAATTTATAGTAAAAAGTCGACATTTTACGATAATTATGATAAGAATTGCGAAAAAAATTTATTTCATCCCGTGGAGTGCGTCAAAATACGCAATTTTTTAGAGACAAAACACGTCCTTACTTTTAAAGCAGTGGCGTACGGGGGGAAGAATAAATTAAAAATCTGACGAATGCTTTTTAAAGTAGAGACTTCAAGCTTGACAGTGAAAACAAATTTTCAAATACGATTATTTTTTGCGGAGTTATGCTTATTTGAAATTATGCGAAATTTTGACTTAAAATACATATGCGTTAATTTTGTTGATGAGTGTATATATATATTTTTTTACATACCATATATATACATGCATATGTACATCTATATGTGCATACATAACATATACATATATTTAAAATTATTCCCCTTGAAAGATACATATATGAAAAGATAATATTGAAATTGTGTTCAAATTACGTGATAAAGATACCTATAGAAAGCTAAATATTTAATCGATATATACTGAATATCTGTATATCCATATAATGTCCATATATCTACTATGGATAACCAATAGATATCTAATAGATGTCTAAAATGTCTATATCTCTTGAATAACCAGCAGACATATCCATAGGACATCCATATATTCATGTCCACTGAAAATTTACCAAGGGTATCCAATAAATATTCACATAATATTTGCATATCCATTGCCACTGAAAATCTGTATACGTGTATATAAATATATAAATATATATATATATATATATATATATACGTATATATAAATATGTATATGTATATGTATATATAATATTCGCATATATACAGGGGGTTTCAAAAATGTCGAGACCCCAGAATATCTCGAAAAATATAAGTTTTAAAGCTGCTAGTTGCAAATTACATACTTTTTATTCAAAACAATTGTGTTTTCTTTGGACCAATTGATTCCTCTCATTATTTGGTGCATAAAAGTGTTGAGATAAATAATCGGAAAATGAATATTTTATGAGATATTTCAAAGTTTATGTAAGAGTATGTCAAATTAAAATACAAAATAGTAAACTATTCACTTTTTGATCATGCTATCCTTATAACTTTTATTGCTTTATATTGCCAGAAACTGATTTATATGATAAAACAAATGTAGTAATTGCATTTAAAAACTTCAAGATCATCTTGCTTTGACCTTGGCAACGCTCCCCAAAGTGATAAGATCAATAAATAGATATTTTTAAACCCTACAATTTTTATCTGAAATACTAATTTTTTTTATAAAACATATTTTTCGAGATAAATTTTTTTCTACTTTTTTGGTCCCGACACTGTATATTTTACGTTCAATTAACATCAGTTATATAAAAAACAAGTTACATTGAGAACGAGTTTGCTTTTTTTTTATGTAAAACATGCTATGTGCGTAATGATACGTGATGCGAGTGATAATAGCGTTTGAAAAATAACTTCTTGATTTATATTGATTCAGTTGATTCAGAATCAACTTAAAGAGGAAAATACATTAATTTATAGGTTTAATATTAAATTTAATTAAGCTCTTGAGATTTATCTGTGTGACATATGTGAGATAAAACAAGATAAATGTAAAACAAATCGGTATTCTCATTTTTCTAAGGAACATGAAAGTGAAAATCATCAGCAAAATATATTCTATTGTAAATAATTGCCTTAAAGAATTATATACACATTATGTTACATATAATTCAATTATATATACATATATATATATATATATATATAATACAATAATAATAAAACTGATGTGCGAATAATAGATTAATTCCACACTTTATAACAAACATTTTAATTTTATACTTTATTTAACTTTTTTTATAAAAAATATTTTTCTTATACTTTTAAATAAATATTTTTTGCAAATAAACTCTATATTCTTTCTTCTGCTCGATTAGAAAATAAGCTATGTGAATTATATTCATATTTTCTTAATATATTTTAATATTTTTCTATTTTATTTTTCAAACTTTGCATTATTGAAATATTGTTACGAGATGTGTTTAGAGTCTATAATAGTGATATAATGTAACGTATTAGAAATCAATTAGTAAAAAAGGACAATAAAATGTAACAATTAAAAAAAATTAAGGTATGAATCAGATATGATTTTAGAAAAATTGTGCTGACTCGATCATGGTTGGTATCTGAAATAAGTATTCTTTTATATTGCGTTTAAGCATAGTGCACGAATGTAATTATTGTCAAGCAAAATATTAACATATACAATATGCTTAGAGAGATTACATAATTATGAGAAAATAATGATATACGATCGAGTAGTTGTCAAACATTGAGATAAGAAAATAGTATTATAATTATATTTATCATAGAGAAAATTATAATTATCATAATTTATAGTTATTTTTGCTGCACTCTATACATATATAAGGATATTATTATTACATATAAAGAGAGAGGAAAGAGTTATTAATATATGTACATATTCAAAAGATTATACTGTCCAATTAAAATAAATAATAATAATAAATAATTCTTTTATTAAAGAAAATTTATGGCAATAAAGTTTAATTAAAATCATAAAATGGCGGAAAAATTATCATGTTATCCGGAGTACAATATTTGCATTTTACATAAAAAAAACTTTCATATCATCATATCACTTTAATTGTCTTCTGTTCAATACGTTTGTGTTTAGCCTATCTTATCTCGTGTAAATAAAAGTAGAGCGGATACATTTTTATTTTCCATAACTTGATAATGCCACAACTTTGCGCAATGTCGGTGAGATTAATCTTCAAATAGTGTTGCGAATAACAGGATACTGTTAGTATTTGCATGATGCATGCATCACTATACATGATGCAACCAGTGAACACAAGTATCTCAGCATCATCGGTAATAATAAGTTTTTTCGCGAGCAGTGTGTGATTAATAAAATACCGAGTCAACATTATCGTATGAATAAATAAAACTTAGTCTTCTCAAGTCATTAGAAAGAAACTGTGCATAACTTGTGTTCTCGAAAGAGACTGGTACGTATTTTCGCGTTTCGATATTTATTAGATTAATATATCATTTTATGTATTTTGATCTATCAACAAGTTCTTAATTCTCTATTTTTGACACATATAATATACATTTTAATTTTGATGAGACAAAATATTCTACGGAATGTACAAAAAAGGTGATTCAAATTTTAGGAATATGTAGTATTCGTGAAAACAATTCAGAAAGTCTTAATAAGTAATATTTCAAAAACCATTTACACTATTCAAAAAAATAAGAAGCACTTTTCTTATTCTAAAAATTATGCTATTTGCAAATTATGTTATATTGACCGAGTTATTGATTTTGAAATTAAACCTGTATTTTTTAGAAATGATGTCGATATTCGGCGAAAAAATCATCGTAGACAAAAAATTAAAAAAGCATTTTGAAGCTTAAAGAATCAACTTTAACGTGCGGTCGATAATTTTATAATTTTTTTTATTTTCTTTGTTCTAAAAAAATACAGATTTAGTTACAAAATTGTGTAACTCGGTAAAAAAAAAATTGTAGAAAAATATTTTAAATAGCGTTTTGTAGGCAAAATGTTATAGTTTATGAAACTTGAGTGGAATTTTCGAAAAAAATTTTTTTATCAACATGCAGAGTGTCAAAAATATGTAATTTTAAGGAACAAAACAGTCCTTTTTTAAAGCATAGAATGGAAAGATAAAAAAATTTGTAAAAACCACCGATTCCGCGTTAAAGTTGAAACTTTAAGCTTCAAAATGCGTTTTTAATTTTGTACCGAGTTTCAGCGGTTTGAAAATAACATAATTTTTAGGATAGAAAAAGTGATCCCTTTTTTACTTTTTTTTAGTAGTGTATTTTTTTTTATCTTTATGAAGCAAATCAGTTTTATAGATGAGATGGCTTTTTATTTTTGCCGGTCACTGTAGATATGATACTTTATTGTATTGCATTTCATGATACCTTTTTTAATTTAGAAGCTGATAATAATCGTGTTATCTGAAATTTTTGTTTGTTTAGCTTGTATGAGAACATTACACATAAATGTTATTACAACAATGTGTATCATTACCATGTCTCTTTATCTCAGAAGAAAAATAACAAAATTTTCAGAGTTTTTTTAATTGTTTAGTTATACCTTCATATTCGCCTTTTTCAGATTCCATTTTTATTCATCATTGTCATAGTTTTGATTATAAAAATTTTCTTCAAATAAAATTCTTATTTAACTTGTAATAGTGTCTAAATATAATTTAGTAAGATAAAAATTCAAGAGAAATAATAGAGCTCCATTTTTATAGATTTCGAATATTATGATACTCTTGAATAAGAGATTACATCACTTTCACGATGGCATTAATGCCATATATGAAAAAAAAAGAATTTTGTTTTAGTAAAACCATTGCTGTAAACTTGATATTTATATTATAAATACATTTTTTAAGTAAAAGATTACATCACTCTTACGAGAGCATTGATATCATATATAAAAAAGAAAGAATTTTGCTGTAGCAAAATTATTGCGCTGTAAATTGGACATCTATAAACAAATATTTATTTTTTTTTTTTTAAATTTTTTTTACATGTACTTATACATTTTGTACATAATATTAAACTATGTATTTTTGTAAAATTTTAATGCTATAATCATGATACATTTAAGAAAATTTTTTAAGTTTATGCAAATGCTCTCTCTCTCATTCTGAAATTACTATTATATATATTTAGAATCTTTCAGCTTTTAAACAAATATTTTTAAGTTTATAATTATTACATACTTTAATATATCTATATAATATACATGTACATAATATATACATAATTATTACTATAAATTCTTTGTTTTTTCTTTTCTTTTTTTATTTTTACTTAAATATATTTTTGAAATTTTAACTCTTTTCTTAGGATAATTTTTTTCTCTAGAATTTACAAATTTATTTACAAAGAAAAATACTATAATATTTTTTAATTTATGATTTTTAAGACGAAATTAGGTAAAAGTCATACGACGCTGAGTTACATCCTGTATGAAAATAAAAGATTTTTAAGAGTATGACAATTCCTCATAGTGTATAATATGTATAAAAATATTAAGGTGTACAAAAATTAAAAATAAAATAATTTAATGCAAGAAAACTTTGCACTGCAATCCCAATAAAAAATAATGTTTCTAAAACAATGTTATAATATTTGCATTAAATTTTACAGTTTTACAACGTTTAACGATGTTTTCATATAGCTACATTAGATTTTGTATTGTAATATCTTTGTTCAGAGTATATATAGAAAAATAATATAGATAATTCTACTTATATAATATATGTAAATTCAAGATTGATTAAATCTATTATAAACACGAGTTTAAGCGTTATTGCAATGAGATAATCTATAATTATAAGATACACAAATGTTTTACACAAAAGTGTATACGGTGTGTTTTTGTATGTATTTTTATTATTGTATATACTTTTTTTAAAATATAAATTAAGAAATATTTTTATCGGCTCTCGGTATTCAATAACAAATGTGATTCTTAAATTCGGCCAATAGAGCCAAGCACGAAAATCAAATTTTTAATTTCTCGAAACTGTATCTCTTGATTTGAGATTACTAAGTTCGATCAATTAATAATCCTCGAACTTACAACGGGAGAATAGGCGAGAAAAATATTGGTCCGTTTTTTTAAAATCTTATAGTATCATGTCTTATATGTTCCCTTTTTACGTACATTTACTTTATATTGCTGCAACTTTGATTAAAAATAAGATAAATCTTCATGCATGTTGTTTAACAAAAATAAAAAATGAAGTTGCAAATTGTCTCTACAATAATAAAATTGCAATGTAAATTTATTTATAATATAGGTGTATTGTTTATATTATAATATATATTTCTACATTATTTATATTATAAATAAATTTGTATTGCAATTTTATTATTGTACACACAAATTAAATGCGCGCGCGTGTGTGTGTGTGTATGTGTTGTGTGTGTAACATTAAAGCCTTTTCATTTTATATGAAAATTTTTTTATTTTATGTTCATATTACATTAATAATAAAAATTATTTAATTAAATAAGATGGCCATAAAACAATTTATTGAATGCAATTACAGTCGAACTTCGCTAATTCGAAATTGAAAGGAAGAGAAAAATTCTTCGAATTGTAGAGGTTCCGACATAGAAAGTTTTTCGAATTATCGAGGTGTATAAAAATAAAATTCGAATTATAGAAGTTTAGCTATTTTGTTTATTTAGCTACAACATAAAACTAATCTATGAAAATAATCGCAAATGTACATTAAAAGTATATTAAATTTAAGGATTTTTTTTACAGTGTACATAATGTCAGATAAATTCAAACAAACATTTAACATGGTAATGTTAGAGTATTAACAGTTTGTTTTGAATTACAGAGGCTTTGTCTTTGAAAATTCAAATTACAGAGTCTTTGTTTCTAAAGATTCGAATTACGGAGGCTTCGTTTTCAAAAATTTGAATTACAGAGGTCAAACGCCGCTTCAAAAATTTCGAATTAATCTAGTATTTTTTTTCGACTTACAGATATTTCCTTAAGGGAAACGAACATTGTTTCGATTTGTAAAGGTTTTCGAATTAGCGAGGTTCGAATTAGCTAGATTCGACTGTATTTATGTTGTGCAGGGATATCATCGAATTACTACGTCGGTTTTTAATCATATTTTAAACATTATACCTAGGATCAAAAATTTACTTCGACAAAATGGATACAGATAATTTGAGGGTAAGTGCAAAAACAATCGCGCAAATATTATGAATATTTTTTATATAATTTTTTTTATATAATATTTAAATAAAAAGTCACCGTTAATATAACATAATACATATATAGATTAAAGACACAAATACAAGTTTACTACGACTTGCAAAAATATTGTAATTATTTAAAGTAACAAACTCATTTAATAATTTTAGGGTTTTACCGTGCAAAATAATATTTACAAAGGAAAAGTATCGCCTTATGTAACTAACTATAAAAGCCTTGCAGAGTTAATATGGATTAAAATGAAAAGCAATAGAGATAAAATTGCACAAGTAAGTCAATCTTCACGTGACGTCAATGTAGAATATTTATCAATAAAAGAGAACTTTCAAAGTACTCAAACAAGTTATAAAAAAGTCATAAAACAAAAAAAATATGAAAGTTGTGTAATACTTGTTAAAAAATATATAAGTAATGATGAAAATATTAATATCTATTTATATTATTATCGCTCTTCTATCAATGTGTTTATAAGAACAATAACATAGATCCATTCTAGTAAGACAAGTGTTCTTATGAATACAATTAATAATGAGAAAAATCAATACATAAACTAAATTTTGCTTAAAATTTAATTGCAAATTTTTATAAAATTTTCATTACTTTTTTTATTATTCTTTATTCTATAATGTTGGTAATAAGTATAGAATGTATCCATATACAATTTTGTAATATTCGTTATACAAACAGGTACGTAATAAAATAGTTAAATAATATTAGTTTCCAATCATACAATTTAATTTTAATATTATTAAACTTAACTTATATAATCTCATATTGAATAAATAATTAAATAATTTACAATAAAACGCACATCTAGTGATTTTAAGACACCATGTATACTAGCAATAATTTCATAGGTGGATGCATGCACTGAGAAAGTAGTTACGTATACGGAGCTACAAGACAAAGTCGTGAGATGCGCATTATGGCTACAAAAACAAGGAATCAAACCCGGCGATATTGTTAGTTTGTGCACACATAATCATCTCAATTCCATTGTGCCCTGCTTGGCAGCGGTTTATGTCAACGCTATTTTTAATCCGTGGAACGAGAACATGGACTTGAGTAAGTTTTACTACAATGACATAAAAACATTGCTATGTTATATTAGATTAATAATCAAAAATAATGAAATTTCAACGTTGGCGCATGTGCGAATTTGATCTATTTTATATTAATTAGATTTTATCTTTTTTATTTATTTTATTTAATTACATAGTAATATGTATAAGTGTAGCATTTATGTTATTAAGAAATTTCTTATACATATTGTTGCGTCCCTGGGTGTCACCCCTTTGAGCGTTTCCGGGATATCTTCGTCAAGGGGGGTTGTGGATAAACAACCGACGTGTGGTTGTTTGACAACGGGATATCGGTCTGGATTGACAGCTGTCGAATTGTACGGTCGTGCGGTCTTTCATTGCATTTATTAACGTGCTCTTGTAATTCTGAGATTAGTAAAGCTTCCGAGTTCTCTTATTAAATACGCCTTGTTCATTTCCCGGCGCGAGTGTGTGTGCGAGTGTTGCGTTGCGTTGCGCGTCTTCGAGATATCGCGAGGTCGTCGCGCGGACGTAACAATATTATTGTTTCTTTTAATGAATATAATAAATTTAATAAATATTAATAATAAATATATATTATAATTAATAAATATAAATATATGTAATTACTAATACTTATATACTATAAAGCAATGAATGGCTGCCTCCTGATAAAAGACTCGCGAACCTATAAATTCTAATTTTGATGAGCTTTGAATATGTTGTATAGATCAAAATAAGAGACACATATTTTTTTATATTGGCCCAAATTGCCGTTAAAATGGTGAAATACTCTTGCAAAAAAATTGATTTTCATATTTCTGAGCAAATACCATTAAAACAGTAAAAATATAAAAACATGTTTTAAATAAAAGTTTTTAATTATGATTTTTAATGTATTTTGTAACAGTGTGTATTAGATTTTTTTTCGAAATTCCCCACTTCTCTAATTTTTGAAAATATTGAGTTTTATCTTACAACTAAAGTTAAAGCATATTTAACGTCAAATTCAACCATATATATGATAAAGTTGTATTTCAAAACGCATTTTTTTTTAGAAATAAACTAAAAATTATTCTATGTGCGCCTTATCTGTTTTTACATTATATGGTTTTACATATTCGCTATTCAAGGAGACAATTTTTTTCTTTGTAATGTCACGTAGACAATTATCAATTATAAATAAATAATTTAAATATTTAAATTTACGTATTTATATTTAATATTTTTAAACAAGGTTTAAGATTTTATTGACCAACACTGACTAAGACTAATTCTTATATTATAAGACTTTATTTGGGAATAATCTCAATTCGAGATTTATTTCCCGACTCCCCTCTAACCCCCCTATAAAATTATAGGCGAGAAAAATATAGATCCGAAAGTCGCTGAATCGGGAATCGAACCCGAGATATAATCTTAAACCTTGTTTAAAAATTCGACTGGCAAATCACATCTTACATATTGTTATTTACACACCTGGACCTAATAATGGTGTTGATTGAAATTGTTTATCAAGGCAGAGAAAAGTATAGAATCGAAGGGTCTGAATAGCTCAGTTGGTGAGAGCAGTTGCCCGGCAAGCGAAAGGTCTCGGGTTCGATTCCCGATTCAGCGACTTTCGGATCTATATTTTTCTCGCCTATAATTTTATAGGGGGGTTAGAGGGGAGTCGGGAAATAAATCTCGAATTGAGATTATTCCCAAATAAAATCTTATAATATAAGAATTAGTCTTAGTCAGTGTTGGTCAATAAAATCTTAAACCTTGTTTAAAAATTCGACTGGCAAATCACATCTTACATATTGTTAATATTTTTAATTTATAATAATCTATTTTTTTGTACTTATATAATAATTTATAATAAATAATTTATAATAATTAAAATTATGCTATTGCTTAAATGTCATCTTTTCGATATTTTTCATCACATAAGCATATTTGTTTATATATTGCATCGTATTATTATAGCTATTTATTAATCTATTCATATCTTATCAAAGAAATTTTTTCTTGTTTGGTTAGTTCTATTCTTACAAAGAACATATTATTTTTTTCATATGTGTAAATTATTTTTTGCCATCATAATTGTTATAATATATAAATATATATATATATATATATAAATTATATTAAATTAAATTATTTATTATAAATTATAATATATAAGTAAACATAAATTATTATAAATTTAATTATTAAATATAATTTATTAAATAAATATATTATAAATTATATATTATATATTATAAATAAATTATTACATTTAAATTATTTATTAATAGATTATAATTATCTATGTGAGGTTACGACAAAAAATTGTCGCTATGAGTAGCAAACGCCATAAGGCTCTACAGATAGAGCGTGTGTAAAAGTATTTCTAGATTATTTCTTGAAAAAAAATGCGAAATATTTTATCATGTACATACATATATAGTTAATTTTGGCGTTAAATTTGCTTTAACTTTTGTTGTAAGACAAATTTAAAAATATTCAAAAATTAGGGAGGTAGGAATGAAAATTTTAAAAAATCTCATACATTCTTACAAAATATATTAAAAATAAATTAATAACTTTTATTTGAGATATTTTTTCATATATTTATATTGTTTCGATTAGATTTGCTTACTATTAGAAATATAAACATCGATTTATTTTCAAAGGTATTTCATTTTTTAACGACAATTTTGGCCATATATAAAAAAATATGTATCTCTTTGTTGATCCAGATTACATCATTTCCAAAACTTACGAAAATCAGAATTTATAAGTGCACGAGGTTTTTTAGTGAGAAGTTCTAGAATTGACAAGAGACATTTGTTATTTAGCACCAACAAAAAATTGTTTCGTTATTAGAACATACTATTCTATAATTATGTAGTTTTAGATTTTTTGAATTTTTGCATTGCTAAATGTCCATTGTGAGTCTCGGTAAAGGCAAATATTTTTCGTCTGCTATAATATTTATGATACTTATGTGCTGTTTGTCATTAGAAACCGCGATGCATGTCATGCAAATGACTACTCCAAAAGTAATTTTCTGCAGCAAGAAACCCATGAATGTTATATTAAGCGTGATGAAAGATAGCAATTGCAACTCTACTATTGTGGTTTTCGGTGATCATTCCGACGCCATCTCTTTTTCCGACATTTTGAGCATGTACAACAATACCGAAGTGGCGAATTTCCGGCTTGTCAAACATGACGACATCAAGAAAACAGTGTGCATTTTGTACTCATCAGGCACCACTGGAATGCCGAAAGGCGTCGAAATATCCAATTATTGTCTATTATTCCTCAGCGAGGATACAAATATAAATTTGACCAATACGGTGTCAATTTGGTTCTCATCACTTTATTGGTTGAGCGGAGTAATGATGAATCTAAAATCGATCGTGCAGAGAGCCAAAGTGATCATTTATCCGGAATTCAATGAAGAGATGATGTGTACACTAATCGAGAAATACAAGGTGCGAATCGTAAGCTAACGAAAAAAATTGAGATAATATACACATATATGTAGTATCCTAGGATAGGCACGGGAGCCGCAGAGGATTTATTTAAATAACTTTATCGTCTCTTTATGAAATTTATATATATTCACACAACGCCTCGGATACTTATAATGTCGGAGCAATATTGCTTCACAAATATCGGCTATTACACAAAGATTTAACTGTAATTAACGTTCGTAATATTTCTAAGTATGGAGACAGTCCTTCGCTCACATACGTCTCTCGAGCTAGGCGGTCCTTTGCTAACTGTCCCCTCTTTGCGCGCCTTACTCCTAAAATCCGGCAATCGGGTATATTATAAATACTTCACGCTAGATGGAAGATCGATGCGGATTTTCGATATGAGCTTACGGTTCGCGCTTACATATATGTATACATAGGTATATACAGGGTGTTCCGTAAAGACCGGATCAACGCTTAAGAGTTGATTCCTGGAATCATTTGGAGACGATTTTTCCTCAGCGAAAATGTTGAGAATGGCCATCATTTTTTGCATATTCCCTATTATTGCCATCACGTATCTTTGTAATTAAACCTTAAATTAAAATTCTGTTACAGTAAACTTTACTTGAAATTAATTGAAGAATGTGTTTTTTAAATATTTTATTTACACAAAGCTTAGTTTGCAAAAAACCCTTTATTTTCAATTTTCAATCGCTTACAATTAAAAAATTATTGATGCTTTGACATTTTTGCTGAGGAAAAATTGCTTCTAAATGATCCCAGGAATCTACCCTTAAGCGTTTATTCGGTCTTTACGGGATACCTCCTATATATATATACAATATAGTATATATTATATATATATATATATATATATACATGGTGTCCCGAAATTAAATATCAAAACTTTGGGAGCGTGTAGGGGATTGATAAACTAAAAAAATAGTTATTAGAGATTTGCTCGTTTTTGCTTTGTTTTGAGGAAAATCGCAAAAGAAACAAACAAAAAGATTTTCACCAAAAACATACTTGAATTTATGTTTACATTCCTGCCTTTCTCCTATGATTTAGTCTGTTACTCATTAGAAACGTTCAAGTGAATTGCACTTGTGACAATATACCGCGTACATATTTTAACATTGAATCTGCCGACATGGTTTTCGTGTACGGTTTCTGCGACGGTAATGCATCAAAGGCGATGCGAGAATATGCGCGCCGATTTCCAAACAAAAGAACCGACGCTGAACTGACAAGTCTTTACATTGACTTTTAATAAGTTGCGAGAGACTGGTTTATTTTTATTTTGTTAAGAAGGCGACCAATTCCAGACAGCATTGAGAACAGATTTGCGGACAAAAAATCGTATCTTACACTATTTTGATGACAATTCTAAGACCAGCATTCGGAGAGCATCAGCTGCATTATCATCGCAGAAACCGAAAACCATCGGTATTTAACATTAGATTATGTTCACGGCATATTGTCACAGGTGTGTGTAGAGTTTGTATTATAATGGGCAGCACGAAAAACGATAACTGTAAGCGCGCGGGGCATGACAATAAAGACAGATTTAACGCTATACTTGTTGAATGCCTTATTCCCGTTTGTCGAGCTAGAAATTAGAAACAATAAGCGAATCTACAGTGTGTAATTCACTTGAAGGTTTCTGATAAGTAACCGACTAAATTATATGAAAAAGGCAGGAATGTAAACATAAACAAACCCAAGTATGGTTTTAATGAAAACCTTTTTGTTTGCTTTTTTTGCGATTTTCTCCAAAACAAAGCAAAAACGAGCAAGTTTCTAAATAACTTTTTTTCTTAGTTTATTAATTCCCTACACGCTTCCAAAGTTTTGACATTTAATTTCGGAACACCCTATATATATGTATATGTATTCATATAAAATAATATATATCTTGTTTCAATATTTATCATTTATTTCATTTATAATAGATTTATAACAGATTTTATTTCTCTGAAATCATAAGAGCAAATATTTTTAAATCTCTGTCCTTTTTGTGATTTAAAAAACAATTATATAACTAATTGTAAGATACATATGTATGTCAGAATTATATGACTTATTGCTAGATATCTTTTTATCTATAAAGCAGTAAATATTAATGTTGCTCTTACGAACTTACTCTGTAATAAAATTAATTATTTCTTTCAAGCAAAATTTAATGTTTTCAACGTTGTATATAAATTGTATTTATATAAATTTATTATTCTTAGAAGAATGCTATTATATATTTATATAAATTTATTATTCTTAGAAAAATGCTATTATATATTTATATAAATTTATTATTCTTAGAAGAATGCTATTAATTTGCTGAAAGAGTCTATTTATGTACTATCCGGAGATTTTCGATTGTTAATAAAAAATGTCTACCATTATAATAATAAATCATATGTTAATATAATAATTTTATAGCTGACATAAATTTAAGTAAATTTACATACATAAAAGTTTTTTTTGGAAAATGTTAAAAATATTATCTTACATATTGTTATAATGCATATTTACAAAGTATGCATAAAAGTAAATTACAAAACATGGGTTTTACAGTTTCACGTATGTAATTGGCGTATTGTAATACTAAAATATGAATCATTTTTTCTTATTTTACTATTCAGGTAACGGTGATTTTTCTAAGCCCGAGTATGATCAATCGATTTCTTAAAACGGGTTATGCTAAAAAATATTCATTATCATCTTTAGAAGCCATAATCTTTGGCGGTGCGGTAATTAAGTCAAAAGTACAGGAAGAAATGAGACGTACCTTACCTAATGTTCAGATGATACAAGGTTTTGGTAAGCATATTCTAGGGTAGTAAAATGTTATAAATACAATATTAATATATAAAAAATAAGATAATATACATATAATAAGTAATAATTAAATAAGAAAGATTTATCTTGGAAATTTGATTAATTATTTTGTATTTCTAGGAATGACAGAGCTCTGTGGAGTCGGCACATTGCAGCTTCCGCACCACAAGGCTGGGTCTTCTGGGACTGTAGTCGCAAATGTGGAAATAAAAATCATAGACCGAAAAAATGGAAAGGTTCTTGGCCCGAATAATCCGGGAGAATTGTGGATAAAGACAGCAATGATAATGAATGGCTACTACAAAAATCCTGAAGCGACTAATAATATTATTGATGAGGAAGGTAAAAAATCTTCTTTTTTTTGCGCGTACGCGCAACGTTAATGATAATATAATTAAATTAATTTAATTACTTATGTACAAATATTTATTTATACACATGTATTTGTACGCAAACCAGCCAGTTCAAAGTATCTTACAATAAGAATAAAAGTTTATGCTAATTTATTTTTCTTATTTCTTTAAATAGAAATTTTTCAATTAAAAAAAAACTTAAAGAATTTTTTTTATTATTCACAAATACAATATACAGGGTGTTCTAAAAAGGTGCGGCCAAACTTTAGGCAGATATTTCTCACACCTAAAAGATGAAAAAATGTTATATGAACATAGGTGCGGAAACGCTTATTTTAGAAGTTAGAGCCTTTTTTTCGGAATATGCGACGTTACAGCTAATGAGGTAGTGACCTTATCTACCAGGTAAAAATAAGAAAAATATTGACCTTTAATGTTATTAAAGGTTCATTTTTAATGTTATTAAAGGTCAATATTTGTTATTCAAAGTCAATATTTGTTGTTCTGCCAACTTCAAGAGATGCGCATCTCTTGAAGTTGGCAGAACATTGTGATCACATTTTAATTCAGTTCTGTACTGTAGATTATCCGTGAAACAACCCATACAGCATCAAAACAAAAACATGTCTAAAATCGGAACATAAGACATCTTTAAAACGTTTTTAATACGTCTTTAAGACATTTTATGACATAATGTCTAAAAGACATCTTAAAGACGTCTTATGTCCCGATTTTAGACATATTTTGGTTTTGATGCTGTATAGGAAGATTTATTGTAATTGTACAAAATCACAGCCATGGTTATGTATGTACACAAATGCGGAACTTGCAGCATGCATTTCATTTATGGCTTGGCAGATGGTAATGGCCGGAACGCGCAGCGTTTATACCAGCGTGTATTCAGGCGAATGGTGGACATTTTCAACATTTGTTGTAACCGTACTCAAGGTCACTTAAAAAAATATAAATAAACCTACTGATTAAACGATTGTCGTCCACAATGATTAATCCTAAATTGTTTCTTGTAAGTAATACAGTCAATAGTATTTTCAACATAACTCCTGAAATAAGCGGCGTTTCCGCACTCATGTTTATATAACATTTTTTCATCCTTTAAGTGTGAGGAATATCTCCCTAAAGTTTCGCCGCACCTTTTTAGAATATCCTGTATATAAAGAATCTGTTGTACAAATAATTGTTTTAATTTCCTACAAAAATAATAATATTATAATTAAAAATTTATCAAAAAAAATAAAAAATGAGAATTAGCACAAAAAAGAAATAAAAGTAAAAAAAACTTTAATTAAAAAAAAATTGGCGCTCTAAATTTCACTAGTATATTATTCAGATTGATAGCATTAAGTTTTTAAAAATTTTTTAACACTGCACAGATTAAAATAATACTATTTTGTAAAACAATTATTTCTAGTTAATATAGTTTTTCACAATTGGCGCCTATATTTATTAACGCCGTATATTTAGCAATTTTTTCAAAAAGATAAGTTTTTAGGGAATAAATATACCATAATAAAATAAGTTTGCATTTTTTTTTCAGGATGGTTGCATTCGGGTGATATGGGTTATTTTGACGAAGACGGGGAACTTTTTATTATCGATAGGATAGGAGCATTTATAAAGTACAGAGGATATCAAATTTCACCTGGAGATATTGAAGGTGTCTTAGTGACACACCCAGCAGTGATGGAAGTTGCAGTACTAGGAGTGCCTCATCCAATAGATGATGAACATCTTGTTGCTTTTGTTACTAAAGTGCCTGGTGCAGAGGTATAATCTTGTTGCAATTATAATGAAATCACAGAGCGAAATTCTATAAAACGGTAAAATAATGATAGCAAATTGAAAAGTTTTGGACATTGTTTGAATCATTTCTTTAAAAATTTTTATAACAAATAAACTTATTCTCATATTTCCATTTTTTACTCTTTTAACTCTTTAAACAATTTAGAAATAGTACGTAAATTTCTTAATTTTTTAATGTAATAATTATGTCTCAGATAATTGTATGATAAATATTAATTATACATGTACAGAGTATATGAGAACAAGTGGTACAAGTAAAATGGAGGTGATTTATTATGCAAATGTAAATTAAAAATATAAAGTTTTTTTACACAAGTTTTTGAAAAAAATTGACTTCAAAAATATTTTACGATCATGCACAAGTTTCAATATAATTCATTTATTTTATTAAATCATAAATTGCTGAAAAAGTCACTCTTCTCGTCACACATAATGTGAATTAAATAAGCTTGACCTCATAGTAATGTGTTCTGAATCTTTATTGCGAATGTTTATATACGAGGCGCATTTTTAAAGTAACGTCCGTTTTGAGAAAAAGATCTTAACATATAAAAATAATTTATTTTAGCCAAAAAACTTTTACAAGCTTACTTTATTTTTCCACATAATCACTATTGACTTCCAATTGTTGTAAAAGTCCGCCGTCTGTGTCTTGAACCAGTTAGTAATGCTGTTCTTTAGTTTGCTTTTCTTTTCGTTTTTTAGTTCGCTTTAGGAAATTGTATAGACAATTCTGAAACCGTAAACCACTGATTTTCAATAATTTTTGTATTCACTTCTTTTTCATTAAACCTTCTATCATCATTGTTGGGCGACCGCTACGCTCTTTGTCATGAACATTTGTTTATCCTTCTCTAAACAAACGACACCATTGCCTAACTTTATTGTCACTCATAACATTTTTTGTCTAAAAACCTCACAAAGTTGTCTATTCAATTGTTTAATGACAAACTAAAGAACGGCGTTATTAACTGGTTCAAGACACAGGCGGCAGACTTTTAAGACAATGGAATTAGAGAGAGAGGAAGCTGTTGACACACAATATCAAAAATGTGTGGAAGTCAATGATGATTATGTGGAAAAATAAAGTAAGCTTATAGAAGTTGTTTGGCTATAATAAATTATATTTATATGTTAAGATCTTTTTTAAATTCAAAACGGACCTTACTTTAAAAATGCGCCTCGTATTATATATTATAATTGAAAATATATTATAATTGATTTTGATCAGTTTTAGTCCATATTTCCTTATTGTAATTCCATAAATACATAAAAGGTTGGGAATAATAGTAAACAAAATGTAACATTCTTTATAAATGTGAACAGAAATAGTTGTACGTAAAGCGATCTATTGAGCCAATTTTCCTTGTTAATCAAATGCACTTGTATTTAATGGAATTTCAAAATCAAATTTCTAGAAAATATTAATTATGAATAAAAAAAAGTTCATTCTACATTTTTGACTTACATTTACATAAAAAATTACTTATTAAGTATTCCACTTTAATCAATCACCTCTGATAATTTCGCAGGAAGATCAAATAAAATAATGTTTAATATAAAAGTTGTTTAATTTGAAGGGAAATAGAAGATGAGGCGTTATACTGATTTTTTTCTGAAGAGTGCTTTTTATGGTCATTTGAAGGTTATTTATCACAATTTTCAAATAGAATTATTATAATATTTTTATATATAAATCAATTCCTCGCAATTTTCCGGATAAAAATTTATAAAAGTAAGATGACTAAAAAATGAATAGTTTACGAGATAATTTATACTTTAATTTGACATAATTTTACATAAACTATGAGATATTTTGTATAATATTCATTTTTTGACGATCTTACCTCTCCATACTTTTATGCATAAAATAATAAACAAACTTAATTGGTGTAAAGAAAACACATAGTTGTTTGTAAGAAAAAGTATGTAGCTGCTAGTTGCAAATTACGTACTTATTCTTATAAACAACTATGTGTCTTTTTTACATCAATTGATTTCTATCATTACTCTGTGCATAAAAGTATTGAAATAAATGAGAATAATCGGAAAATGAATATTTTACAACACTCAAAAATGTTTCCACTTGGAATAAGACTATACTTACAAGACGTCCGCCGCGGAGTTGTACAATTTTTATATGAAAGGTTTTTTCGTATTTTTGAGATTGGAAAAAATGTATGGGTAACTTTCATATGTAATAACTCCGCGAAAAAAAATCGTACAAACTTTTTTTTTTTAATTTATAGTAAAAAGTCCACATTTTACGGTAATTATGATAAGATTTGCGAAAAAATTTATTCCACCCCGTGGAGTGCGTCAAAGTACGCAATTTTTTAGAGCAAAACACGTTCTTACTTTTGAAGCAGTCGCGTACGGGGGGAGGATAAATTAAAAATCTGACGAATGGTTTTTAAAGTAGAGACTTCAAGCTTGACAATGAAAAAAAAATTTCAAATACGATCATTTTTAGCGGAGTTATGCTTATTTGAAATTATGCGAAATTTTGACTTAAAATACATATGCGTTAATTTTGTTGACGAGTGTATTTGCCTAGAACATTTAAAATCGCGCGCGCGCGCACACACACACACACACACACACACACACACACACACACACACACACACACACACACACACACACACACACACACACACACACACACACACACACACACACACACACACACACACACACACACACACACACACACACACACACACACACACACACACACACACACACACACACACACACACACACACGTATATGTATATTTCGTATATGTGTTGAAAGAAATATACAATTATTTTTATAAAATATACAATTCTTTTTTGTATAGGTAACGGAGCAAGAATTAATAGATTTGGTGGCAAATAACACGATGGATCAATATAAGCTTCGTGCCGGAGTGATATTTTTGGATGCTTTCCCATATACAGGTACTATAAAAATCGCCAGGAATGAATTGAAAACAAAGGCTAAAAAACTGGTGTTAAATAATAAAAATAATGAAAAATAAATGAATAAAATAATTAATTATATTCAATTACTATCGTATTCAATTACTAAATCGTATATTCAATTACTTATCGTATTTAATTATGTTATTAATAAAATAATTAGATTATTAATTATTATTATTATTATTAATAAAATAATTTTATTATTATTATTATTATTATTAATTCATATGTTTATTAATATAATTATCATATTCAATTATAATTATTAATAATTCTATTAGTAATTATCACAATTTTATAATTATAATTTTGTATGTGATTTAAAAAATTATAAATAAAAGGAAAGAAAAGACGATTCAAAAAAAATTTTAATGTGATTCAAACACAATGCAAATTCAATGAATTATGGTTTATATAATAGATTAATTTAGGACTATTATGCTAAATGTTTTGCTTGTTAAAAGAATGAGGAATACAAAATAAAAGATAAGCATATAGAAAAAAATAATGATTAATAATCTGTAATCATTAATGATATCTTATTCAAGCTGATTGTTATTGATATGTATTAATTGTGTTAAATCTAATTGTATTAAAATGTATAATTTTATTTCAAGTAATAATATTTTTGTTTTATTTTTTAATTTTTTAATGAAAAATATATTTAATTATGTGTAATAGGTCGCCTAAAAAGTTTTGTTTTGTTAATATTATAAATATTTGTATGTGTGTCTTATAATATAATGAAACATAAATATGTATAATTGCTACTAATTGCTATTAATATAATTAAAGTTTTTAAATACATATATTTAAATATATTTAATAATGTTGAGTAACTGTCATATAGAAAAATGTATAGCGACATAAATAAACGCATTATTCTATTTTTTAAAGAAAATAAATTATGATAAATTGCTGTTTGGTAGGTGGTCTGTTGCGTATATCAAAATAAAATTATAATATATCAGAATAACATCTAATCGAAATTTTACAGCAGAGAAGTGTTCGTTATGCTTAAATAAAATGTAAATATCTACTTGCACAAAATATTGTTAATGCTATCAAATCAAGGATAACGAAAAGTAAATTAGTCAAGATTTATGAATTGAACGGAATTTATTCTATATCACATACTTGAAAAGAGATTGATAAAAACAAGACAGATATGTATAATCTAGTAACATAAGAAGACTATTGTTTTCATAATAATATCAATTATACTTATACAGTTCCATGGTAACGATTAATAAAAAAATAAGGGTGCGAATTGTTTAATCTCTAATAAACATGGCAAAAATGTTAAGTATTTGCATAATATACAAATATATGTAGTAAGATGTGGAAATTACGGCGATAGGATATACATACAAGCAATAGTATGATAAAATAATGGTGTTTTACAAAAAAAAAAAAAAAAATCTACAGTTGCAATTATAAAATTTCTTCCATAGGACAATATTGAATAAGTAAGTAAAATAATAAAATAACTGCCAATAACTTTCAAGAAACAATGCGAAACGCTCTTTAAATACAAAGATACATTTATTTTAATATACATTTATCAATCCCCTGGTTAGTGCTTAATCTCCTGTTATATTGTTTTCCAAGAAACTGAGAATAGGGACTGAAAACCAGGGGACTGAGAATTTTGAGGTTTAGAAATAAAAAATATCTTGTTTGAATTATATATAGAGGTTTAAATAGTTGAGGAAAACTTAAAAGTTAAACTTATACATAATTTACATTAAATGAAAGTTAATATAAAAACAATAAACTTTTAACATAACACTTACCAGGGGACTGAGAAGTTGACTGACCCAACATGTATTCATCATATCAAATCACGCGAAATGAAATTGTTACGTCCGGCGGACTTCACGATTCTTTTCTTTCCCACGACCAAGGCGAAGTTTGTTGTTAAGTAAGTAAAAAAGGAAGAAAAAAGATAATAATAATCTAAGCGGCACGTATATAATAAAACGAAAACGTGCCCAGCGAAACGGACAGCTGCAGATATCGTGAGCGACCGATAAATATTACAAAATCGGTAAATAAAAGAGACCAGGCGGAAAGATGCCGAAAGCGGATTCTTGCCGACACCCTCGCGAATAATAAGTTAAAATCACATATCGGCAAAACATAAAGACGGCGAGAGCGGGCCGAAAGCGAGCCCACCTTTGAGGGGAAAACTAGAACAACGAATTGATAAAATTAAACGTGCCAAGCGAAGCGGCACCGCAGCGGAAACTCTCGCGAGAAACCGACAAACATTGTAAATCGGGAAAACACAACGACGACGAGAACGCGCCGAAAGCAAATCCTTCCCTAGTAAAATTAGGGAAAAACAAATAATGAAAACGAAAGTGTGCAAAATAAGATAGCACACCTGCGGGTATTCTCGCGAGAAAGCGGCGAAAAATATAAAGATTAAAAATATGCCACACGCATCGCCTCTCAGCAAACAAGCTCTAAGCCGCACGTGAGGGCAATAAAGCGAGAACCCGGCGATAAAAGCGGCACTAACAAACGACAAATATCGCGATATAGGAAAAACTAACAACAAACACCGCCGCCGATATCGAAATCTCGAGACATCCCCGTTTTTGGGAAAGCGAGCTCCGATTCGCAGACGCCTGCACTAAACTTTTGATTCGTCGATCCTTGCAACGCTCCCCATAGAAAGGGAAAGTAAAAATATTAAAAACGCGATTATGAACTTCTATTCGCAGGATTTTGTCAAAAGGCGGAACGGAGGGCGTGAATCAAAAACCGGGATATAAACGCGAACTTCTCTGCGGAGCGTCACTTATCGTTCTTCGTCGAACATCCACAGTTTCCTTGCGTTTTCACCGCAACTCTTAGTGCGCGAAAGAATTCTCAGTGCGAATTCTCAGTGTGAAATCAGCGTGAACACTCAGTGAGAAACTCTGTGAACTTCCGGCATAACAACAATTGGATATACCAGCCAGACCTAGAGGCCCACTGATCCTACAACGGGCCGATCTTGAACCGAACATTTTATCGACGCACGCCATAAGTAGTAAGTCCCCTTATATGCATATACAATCTCACTCTACTAAAAAGAGTTCTTGAATAAATTAATTTCTTTTATTCAAAGCTGTTACCTAATATTCGAAGAAGTTCGTATTAATTATTCCTGAACCCTTCCTTCCCCCGCTGAAGGCTTCCTGCATAATTGCAGCGC
The DNA here is from genome assembly GCF_030444845.1 of Prenolepis imparis. Classification (NCBI taxonomy): domain Eukaryota; kingdom Metazoa; phylum Arthropoda; class Insecta; order Hymenoptera; family Formicidae; genus Prenolepis; species Prenolepis imparis. The sequence continues at coordinate 218,302 of NW_028141194.1, read as the reverse complement.
GAGCCCTGGTTTCACGGTTTCCTGCATGATTACAGTGCAAGCCCTGGTTTCACGGTTTCCTGCATAATTGCAGTGCGAGCCCTGGTTTCACGGTTTCCTGCATAATTGCAGTGCGAGCCCTGGTTTCACGGTTTCCTGTATAGCTGCAGCGCAAGCCGCGACCTTCCCTAGTATCCGTCGGGTTTCCTGCATAACTGCAGTGAGAGCCCTCGCAAAGTTCCCTCACCCTAAACAAAATTGCAAAGATGCAAATTTCTTCGGAATAAATATTAAAATTTCACTTCTTAAATAAATATTGAATTCAAGGACTCTTTCTCGAAGAACAGCTCTCATATATCGCTGTTGTTAGTGGAGACTACGCGCCATTCCCAACGGGTCATAAAGCGGTCCCGAAATCGTCGCAATCGTCGTCTAAGGCGAGAGTTGGCTCGGGCTACGGCGGACTTATTTTCTACAACCGACGACCATAAATTACTCCGCGAAAAACTCGAAATATTAACTAGAGAACACATTAACACTATTAATAGTTACGCCAAAGAAAAAAATTGTAATACACCTATCCGCTACCTATCTCATTACTCTCCGATTTCATCCCCTGAATACGCAGGAACCCCGCGAATTCCCTCTCCCTCTCCCTTCGAACCCACCGAACAGGAGCGAACTCCTCCCTTCCTTCTCGCTGATTCACCTGAATCACCTGCCGAATCTCAGCGGAACCTTTCTCCTCCACCTCTCCTGTCTCCCGCACGCCCAGATTCATCTCGATCTCCGTCCCCGGTTCCCTCCATTATTACCCTTGGGGACTCACCTCTCTCTTCCCCAACGCCCTCCGAAAACCGGGAACTATCGGAAGATTTTGAGACGATAAATCTCAGCGACGACGGTTCGGAAGAACTAGAATCGCACGCCGAGCTCACCTACGATCAATTCAGAGTTTGGTTAATTAATCAATTCCCGGGGATAAGAGAAGTCCCGGAAGGAACCTTTACAATCGGTCCGGGGCCAGTAGAACATGAGGCCCTGCGTCAATATCTAATCGACGTAAATCCTGAAGAGATTATCCTTTGGTATGTTCCTGAGCGTAGATATCCCTTGGCCGTCCCAGCGCAAGTCTTATTAAGATCCTATCCTCCCTCCACCATCCAGATTCGGGAACTCCCATGACACATACGCACACACGCACACACATGTATACATTATTACTATTTGTTACCTATTAAAGTGAAAAATTATTGTAATAACCAATCGGGACCATAATATATTTAGACAATAAACTCTCCCCCCTTTATGTCCCGATTGACGACCTCCGTACTTATGTAACACCCGCGAAACACACACACACACACACACACACACCTTTTTATAGATTAAATCCCGCGCGCGAGTTAATTGTTACTTATGTATCCGTCTCTTCACCGTTTTTATTTATATAAATAAAACTTAATTTTATTATGAACTCGCGTTTAATTAATTGATTAACCCGCTCTCATTTCCTCCGTCCAGAGATCGCACTAAGGTCCCATCCCGCGCAAAAGAGATTAAATTCTCTTGCCGAAAAGGGACCACCGAGCGAACGCCCTTTAAATAGCGTAAGAGCGACCCTCGCGGTCGTTGACCTATTTGGGGCCTAAACACGTTCGTTCGGCTCGAACAAAACGCACTACCTGGCGTTGTTCGATTTAAGTAGTTACGTCCTTCCTTTCGACTCTTCCTTCCTTGAGTCTGGACGTAACAAAATGAATAAAAACCAAAATAAACAAAAATGACTGACGTACATTAACTTTACTTCAAACTCATTCATTCGGTACGAATAGCTATTTTGCTGAGACCATATATGATTTTACAATGCAAATAATTTTAATGTCAGGGGACTGAGAATTAAATCTTGGGACAAAGTTTAATAACGTTGTTTATTAATAAAATAAAATTAGAAAACATAAATAATACAGTTGTTGATATCAATGACTAATGTAAATTAGTTATCACTCATAAAAATTTTATATAATTCTAAAATTATTTTGTGACAATGTATTATAATTTAAATTCTGGGTTTGTGTGTGTGTGACACACCAGGGAACCGAGAATTTCTTAATTATAAGATAAGTTTTGAAAATAAAAACATTACTTTACCTCTTTTTTATTATATGTCTATATGTATTCTAGTATTGTCTTCATTTTAATTCAAAATAAAATTCAATTTAATGTTAATTAAAATATAAAAATACAGGAGCCGCAAAAAATTCCTATTTTTGTAGAATCACCCATATATCACTAGACTGCTAACTCCTTATGTACATGGGACTCGACTTCTTGTAAGTAACTATGTAATGACATATATATAGGCTGGATTCCGTATGTGTGTATGCATGTGTCTATAGTACACGTTACGTATACTATATGTACATGCGCAGAAAGAACCATTTTTCTGCGCAGAATGAGATATTGTCATACATACTTTCTGCGGTCATTTTACATAAGCGAAATTAAGGGAGTTAGCAGTCTAGTTTATATATAAATGTCTGTCGCTCCCATTTATGTTTATAATTAAAACCACGTTTACGTGCGCTTTCTGTCTGTCCGTTTCTTTTTACCAATTAAAGCAAGTTTTTCATTCACTGCTATTTTTATTACCCAAGAAAACCTGCTACACTTTCCCTGCTTTTGCTCGGCTACGATACAATTTATACAGTTTTTTACGACTCTCTCAACCTTCTCACGCATACCAGAGAACCAATAGTTGCTACGCAAAATCGCCTCTGTTTTGTTTATATTGAAATGACCACTCTCATGCGCTTGACGAATAATTTGAGTTTGCATTGCTTTCGGAATTACTAGTAGAATATCGTCATTTATATCTTTATGCAGTAATTTGTTCCTTATCAAATATTCAGTACCTACATTCTTCACGCTCCACACTCTTAATCACACTTCGAATTTCTGGATCTTCATTTTCTGAGCTTAGCCACAAGTCCGTCATTATTCTCTTCGTTCAACAATGTTTCGGATAATGGATTTCTACTCAATGCGTCCACATGCAACGTATTCTTGACTGGACGATGCTAAATTTTATAAACATATTTCTCAAGTTGCAATAAACATATTTCTCAAGTTCCATCTAGCTACACGCACACACAGATCTTTTTTGTTCATAGTCATCGTAAACACTTAACAGTCGGTTACAATTTTAAAAGAGATTCCGAGTAAATAGACACGGAATTTTCTCAGTACTTTCACTATTGCTAATACTTCTAATTCATAGCTAGAATATTTCTTTTCGGCGGATGACGTTTTATTCCGCTCGCATAATATATTGGATGAAACACATTACTCTCGAAATCTTTTTGCAACAGAATAGCTCCGTAGCCATACTTATTGTTAGACGCGTCTGTATGTAATTCTGTCTCTGCTACTTGTTTATATAATCGCAAGACGGGACTACTACTCAAAATATTTATTAACCTATGAAACGCGCTTTTTTTTCGTCATCAAACGCGAATTTTACATTTATTCAAAGTAAATTCGATAGTGATCTTGCAATTTGAGGATATTGCGAGATAAATTTTTAAAAATAACCCATGAGACCGAGAAAACTCTGACCGCGGACACATTTTGGCTCCGCAAACTTCATAACGGCCTTGACTTTATTTTCCGACGGCCTAACAGTATTACCTTCAATAATACGCCCAAGATATTCTATTCGTGTTTGCAAAAATTTACATTTAGCTCAATTTATGTTAAGGCCGGCCTGCTCTGCGATTTTGATAACGAGATTTAGATTTTTCAAGTCTTCTTTAATATTCTGCGATGGAATAGTTAAATCATCCATATATGTAAGTACTATGTTTTTGGCAATTAGGTCTTTAAAAACAGCATTAATATACTTTTGAAAAACGGACGGCGAATTACATAATCCAAACGGATTTTCCTAAATTCGTATTGTCCTGTAGGAGTCACAAAAGAGGTATACTTTCGTCTTTCTTCTACGACATTGACATGGAAAAATCCGTTTTTTAAATCAAGTGCTGTGAAAAGCTTCTTGCAGTCGATCTAATTGATCTTCAATTAGTGGCAAAGGATACCGATCTTTGATAATTTTTTGGTTTAGTTTTCGGAAGTCCACGCAAATTCTAGTTTTGCCATTCTTTTTCGGTACTAGCACGATTGAACTCGTATATTCAGAATTAGACGGGCGAATTATTCCGTCTTCTAGCCAGGACTTTATTTGTCGTTCAACCTCCTGTTTCTCCGACTGAGATAATCTTCGAGGTCTTTGAAAAATAGGAATTTTATCATGTAAAATGAGTCTCAAGCTTATCTCTACTTCTCGCGTTTTGTATGACCGGTAATTATGCACAAGTCCTTCAATTTCCTTACGCCCGTTATCGTCCATGACATTTGATAGGTCTATCGCATTATCTTGTTATTATCAATATCGATTTTTAATATTTCGGGAACGTTGGCATTGTCTGTTTGAGAAAATCTGCACCAATTAATACGCAATGTTTCATTAACGAGTAACGAGTCGTCTATTACATGGAATTTTATTCTATAAATCCCGCTATCTACAATCATATCCGTCTCGAATGATCCCATGGTACAATTATTATTTGCCCCTAGCCCATCGAATTTAGTCTTTTCGTAGAGCTACGGCGCGCCTATCTTTACGTACTTTACACATCAAGCTTAAATCGGTGCCGGTGTTGATGATCGCCGAATACTTCCGATTTGCTATTTCTACTTCCTTGAGTTGCTTTTCTCGTGGCTGCTGGAATGTCGCATACGCTGAAGTAGGCTTTTCCGTAGGCGTAGCAATTGACTATCATCTTGTGCTTTTGTCATCTCGCTTCTTTAACTATTTTATATCATTATCTATTCCTTGTTCAAAATATACGATTAATATATGATTAATATTTCTTCTTCAAGTCTTGAGTTCACGTGTTATTCTTTCATAACGTTACTCCGCAACACAGTTATTTTAATTTCCTACACAATAATTGTATTTAAAATTAGAAATTTATTCATATAATAAATATTATAAATTAAGAAAAAAAAATAAAAATAAGAAATCTTTTTTTTAATTGACGCTCTAAATTTTATTAATATATTGTTCAGGTTGAGAGCATTAAATTTTTGAACATTTTTTAACACTGATCTGTGCAGATTAAAATGACATTATATTGTGTAAAACAATTTTTTGCAGTAATACAGTTTTTTACAACTGGCGTTTTTTACAACTTATTGTTAGCGCCAGTTGTAAAAAATTTGTATTTGGCAAATTAATTTTTTTTCAAAGAAATAAATTTTTAGGGAGAAAATATACCATAAAAGAAAATTCGAATTTTTTTAGGATGGCTGCATGCAGGTAACATTAGTTATTTTGACAATGACGGGGAACTTTTTATTATCGATAGAATAAAAAAAAATATCATAAAGTACAGAGGACATATCAAATTTCACCTGGAAAAATTGAAGGTGTCTTAATAACCCAGCACTGATGGAAGCTGCAGTAGGAGTGCCTCATCCAATAGATGGTCATCCTATTGGTTTTGTTACCAAAATACACAGTGGAAAGATATAATCTTGTTTTAGTTATAATAAAATCACAAAGCGAGGCTCTATAAAATAGTAATTGTTTGAAAATAGTTTGATTAATTTCTTTAAAATTTTTTAAAACAAACCTTTTAATAAAATTATTTTCAAGATTTACATTTTTTTATTCATTTGATTTTTTAAACATTTTAGAAATAGACATGTGTGTACATTTCTTTATTTTTTATGTAATATAAATATGTCTTAGATAAATTAGGTAAAAAATATTAATTATACATATGCAGAGTATGTAAAAACAAGTGGTACAAGTAAAATGGAAGTGATTCATTATGCAAATGTAAAATTAGAAATATAAAATTTTTTACATGTTTTTAAAAAAATGGAATTTGAAAATTTTTTGTGCGTATGCAAGTTTCAATATAATGTAATGCATTTATTTTATTAAATCATAAATTGCTAAAAATATGACTTTTTTCATACATAATATGAATTAAAGAAGCGCAAATTAATAGTACGTACTGAATATTTATTTCTTTGAATGTTTAAAAAAAAAAGATAAAATAGGGCGCCAGTTGTGAAAAACATGTACCAGTGAAAAATTAAGTTGCAACCTTACATAGAATAATAATAATATATAAATAATAAAATAATAATAAATCTTAAAGAGAATTGTGTGTGTGTGTGTGTGTGTGTGTGTGTGTGATCAATAAAGTTTAATTAAAGTCATAAAGTGCTGAAAAAATTATCATGTCATCCGGAATTAATATATGAACATATATGTGATTTTGCGTTTGTTGCTTAATAGAATGTCAAGATGAGTAGCAATTTTCATTTTCTTGTAGTCACATTTACTTTTCTCGTAATTCGTGTTTTACAAAAAAAACTTACATATCGTCATATCATCACTTCAAAATATTTTGTCCGATACACGTGTTTAGTGCTTAACCTATCTTATCTCGCGTGAATAAAAGTAGCGAGAATATGTTTCCAATTACCATAACTTCCATGTTTCTATTTACCATATCTTCAATGTCATGAGATTAATCTACAAGTAATATATTGCAAATGACTGTTATATTTACATGGCCACCACACATAGTGCAATCAATAAGCACAATTTTTAAGCATATGTGTCTTAGCATCACTGATATTAGATAAGTTTATTTTTGCAAGGAGTGTATGACTAATTAAAGAATCGAGTTAGCATTATTATCGTGTAAATAAATAGGTGAAGTTCAGTTTCCTCAACTCATTAGTAAGAACATTGTTTATAATTCGTGGTCTCGAGAGACTGGTACGTTTTTCTCACGTTTTGGCATTTAATATTAATGTATCGTTCTGTGTAATACGACTTATAAATGCTTAATTCTATTTTAGATATTTTTGACATATACATACACATTTTAATTTTTATGAGACAAAATATCTACAAGCTATAACAAAGGTAGTGCCAAATTTTAGGAGTATATAGTACTTGTGAAAATAATCCAAAAAATCATAATAAATATTTTAAAAACATTTATAGTCAAGTTTTATATATGTATATATTATGGTCAAACCCCATTACGCGGGCGTTCCTAGGATTAACTGATCAATGTGCGGAACAACCAAGCGTTTTGGTCAAAGCCCGAAATAGTTTTGTGTTTCGGCTTGTGACTAGTATGTTTTTAGTCAATCCTAGGAATAACTATCATGACTGGTCAAAGAGAAACTAAGAAAATCACTTTGAACTTTGACTAGTCAATCCTAAGTGAAGCTTAATTCAGACTTTGACTGTTAAAAAATAAAATCAAGATTTTTACTAATGTTATTATTAACATAACGTTAATAAAGCTTTTAATTTACAAAATTTTAATTTAGAGGCCAAGGCTTTATAAAATCTAATTGTAAGGAAAAGTTCTTTAATTCTCTAAATTGTGCAAATGCAAAAGGTCAAATGTATTGTGCAATTTTAAATGTCATAAATCGACTGATTGCTAGAATGAGTAATTTATTTATTGTTTATGACATTTCGATAATTATTTCTTTTTAATTTTTTTAATATTACATATATTACAAACTATTTTAAATCTTCTAATGCTCTGTATTTTTCAAAAAAGTTTCTTATGTGTCTAATTTTGAAAATATTTTTTTATACTAATTAGTTTAAAAAAATGATTAAGATATTTTTGTATACTTTTAAAAAGAGTATATTTTATGTTTTAAATAGACTTTATTTCATTTTATGTTCTAAATAAAGCTAAATGCCAAGTAAAAAGGTATATCTATTTTATATTATTAATTACATTATATTATTTTATAGTATTTTATATTATTTTAAAAGTATCCAACTAATCAAAGTATTTTCTTTTTATTAAGAGGTTGTGTCTACACAGAGTGTTTCAGGAGGAATGATCAGCATTCTAGGGACATGATTGTACACATCATTTTAAGCAAAAAAGTTTATATAAACATGTATTCTATTCTGGACGGTTATAAAGATACGTATTTAGTCTTAAGAACAAATACATTTATTAACTTAATAGGATCAAATTCTATGAAACAATTACATTAAATTTTAAGCTTACAATAAATTTAAATAATTAATATTGTTTAATAAACAATAATTTCAATTAATCATAATTTTGGCTTTAGTAAATATGAGAAATTTTAATTTACACCAGAAAAAAAAATTTTAACTAACACAGGACTTATCAAACGTGATCTAATGTTTACATTCGTAATCATGGTAATAGGAAACGACGAAAATTTAATATAATTGTTTCACAGCATTTAGCTCTACTAAGTTAATAAATGTATTCGTTCTTAAAATTGGACACGTTGTATCTTTATAATTGTTTAGAATAGAACACATATTTATATAAACTTTTTATATAAAATAATGTGTAGAATTATGATTCTAGAAAGCTGACCATTCCTCCTAAAAAAAGCACTCCGTATATAATATTTTACCAAAGATATATTTTTTAACTTACAGAAAAGTTATAAGTGTATGCTGGCCAAAAAATGAATAGATTACGAGATATTTTATACTTAAATTTAACTTAATTTTGCATAAACTATCTATAAATATGTTGTAAAATATTCATTTTTCGACGATTTTACCTCAATACTTTATATATAAAAAAATATGGTTTTTTTAATTTAAAAAGCATAAATGATCTTTAAATGTGAATGAAATTTAAAAAGCATAAATGATCTTTAAATGATCTTATAATGACCTTAAAAAGTGTTCTTTAGAAAAGTCAGTAGTGCTATTTTCTGCCCCCCCTCTAAATCAAACAACTTTTATTTGAAAGACTTTGTTGTACAATCAAAAATGAAAAAGTTTTTTTGGGGTGATCGATTAAAATGGGACACCTAGTATAATTATTATATACTCAATATGTAATATATATATAAAATATTATAATATTTAAAAAATACTAAAATACTTTTTAATTTATTATCTTTAAAGAAAGATTAGATAAAAAGTCATACGACGCAGCAATTACATTTTAAGTATTAAAATAATAGATTTGTATAACAATTTTTAATATAGTATATAAAATATATAAAACTAAATTAAATTTGAAAGTAAAATAATTTAATGCCAGAGAACTTTGCATTTCAATAAAAAATAATGTTTCTAGAATAATGTCATAATAGTAGCGCCACATACATTTTTTTTTACAACATTTAACGACGTTTTAAATAGCTACGTTAGATTTTGAATTATTAAATCTCTGTTTAGTACAAATAGGGAAATATAGATATTTTTGTTATACAATATAAATTCAAAATAACATTTAAATTTATTATGAACACGATTAATTTAGACGTTATTGTGAGTAGATGATTTAAAATTGTAAGATATTTTTACAAACAAGAGTGCGTATGGTGTGTGCGTGTATTTTTATTATTTTATACATATACTTTTCTTCGAATCTTATAGTTTTAAGTTTCATATGTTATCCTTTTTTACTATATACATTTATATATTATTATGATATCTATTAAAAATAAGGTAAATTTTCATGCCCATTGTTTAACAAAAATAGAAAACTACGCTACAAATAAATTGCAACGTAAATTTATTTATAATATAAACAATAAAAAATAATATAAAGAATATACATATATATACATATATAAAACTGCAATATTTAAGGTCTTTTATTTTATTTAAAAAACTTTCATTTTAAACTCATATATATTAATAATCAATTATTATTTAATTAAATGAGACGACCATAAACAATTTATTGAGTGCAATTATTTGTAATGTGCGCAGTGGTATTATCGAATTATTATCGAATTTCTACGTCCGTTTTTAATCATACACTTCATACCTGGGATCGAAAACTCGAATATCTTCGGCGAAATGGCTACAAATTATTTGAGAGTAAGTGCAAAAACATTCGCGCCAATACTATGAATTATTTTTTTAAATAATTTTTTATAATATTTCAATAAAACGTCACCATTAATATGACGTAATATATACATAGATTAAAGATACGAATGCAAGTTTACTACGACTTGCAAAAATATTATAATTATTTAAAGTAACAAACTCATTTATTATATATAATTTTAGGCTTTTACTGTGCAAAATAATGTTTATAAAGGGAAAGTGTCGCCTTATATAACTAACTATAATAGCCTTGCAAAATTAATATGGGATAAAATGAAGAGCAATGGAGATAAAATTGCACAAGTAAGTGAACTTTTACACGTAACATAAATGTAGAATATTTCAGCAAAGGAGAACTTTTAAAGGTACTCATAGTACACAATCAAGTTAAAAAAAAGTCATAAAACAAAAGAATATATTTTAAAATTGTATAATACTTAAAAGAAATAATAATTAAAATATTAGGCTGTATTTAAACTTATTATATATTACACAGTGGGACACAAAATTCTTTTCGAAGTGCGATAGTACGTTTCCAGAGGATTTTTTTGCGCTGAACACGATACCGTTGTCAGAATTTGCCTAGCACGTCAGGATTTCGAAATGAAAAAAGCCAAAAATGGCGTTTTTGACCATATTTAACATTTTTTTGCGGCAAAAGGAAAACTGATTTCTAAATAAACTTAACATCTGAAAGTGTAATTCAAGAACTTACAAACAAATTTTGATTCATGACCGTACGACTTTTTTTCATCAAGTTATGGCTGTTTGAATATAATTTACAAAAAATGTAAATACATACTATATACAGCAGCAAATAAAAAAGTAATTGTAATATAAAGGACCACGCACTAATATTATGAAAAAAGTGGCCGCCGTTAAAATCGACCAAAATGATAAAAAAGTGTACTTTGTGTGATGCCGATTAGAAATTTAAATAGGCACGACCTTCAAAATATGCTAGTTTTTAAACTACGAGCCCATAAATGTAATATTTTTGCTCATTTTTAGACAAAAAATAGAAAACTTTTAAAGGTACTCTTTAATTTTTTGTTCTTTTTTCGAACGATGATGTAATGCACTCGCGCATATGTTTATTATCGACACAGATACATAACATACACACACACACACACATATACATACACGCATTTATTCAAGTATATTCAGTTGTACAATAGGCCTGATAATGCTGTTGCCGCTGTATCAGTTATTAAGAAGAACGTCTCATAGAGATCAAACGATTGATTTTTGGGGGTCGCGGCAATGTTGACTTTTGATCAGCATCACATGAACAATATTTTTGCAAAGTTTCAGCTAATTTCACCGAAACCCAATTTCTATAAGGAAATGGTCCTTTATTCTTGACAGGTGTTCTTATGAATACAATTGAAAAAAAAAACGATAGATAAACTAAAGTTTGCTAAAGTTGCTTAAAATTTAATTGCAATTTAGTTTTTTTAATAGGATTTTATTATTGATTTTAACTTACTTATTTAACTTACTTATTTTATAATATTAATAATAAGTATCGAATGTAATCATGTTCAATTTTGTTATTCATTATACAAACAGGTAATAAAATAGTTAAATAATATTACCTTACAATCGTGTATTTTTAATATTATTGAATTTAATTTGCATATTAATCTCATATCGAATAAACATTTTCAAAAAACTGCATAAAATACTTCAGATCTATCCGATGTCATTTTAATTATGATTAAATAATTTACAATAAAATGCACGTTTAATGATTACAAGACACTATAATAACAATAATTTTATAGTTGGACGCGTGCACTGAGAAAGTAGTTACATATACGGAGTTACAAGACAAAGTCGTGAGATGCGCATTGTGGTTACAAAAACAAGGAATCAAACCCGGCGATGTTGTCAGTGTGTGCACAAATAATCATCTCAATTCCATTGTGCCCTGCTTGGCGGCGGTTTATGTCAACGCGATTTTTAATCCGTGGAACGAGGACATGGACTTGCGTAAGTTCTGCTGCGATAACAGTTAAAAACATTGCTACGTTATATTTAATTAATAATCAGAGAACAATAAAAGTCTAATAATAGCGCATGTGCAATTTTAGTTTATTCTATTTTATCTATTTTATATTAATTAGATTTTTTTATTTATTTTATCACAACAAAATTGTCATAAAAGAAAAAGAAACACGCCAAGTATATAAAAAATTTTGACACTGTAAGTAAATATGCTTTATAAAAATTTTTCTAAGTTTGAAAATAAAATTTAAAAATATATTTAAAAATATGTAGCTCAAAAATAAATATAAAATCAAAGCTACTCAGCCAAGTATAAATGATACATTAATTTTGCAGATTATTATCTGATCTGATATAAAATTTATCAAAGAATTACTTTTGTATTTTTAAAAATGATTATTTGTATAGTCAAAACGATTTAGACCATTTAAATGACTCTAATAATATTAAATTAATACCTTGTTTAATATGTATTATTTTTGTAATTGAGATCGGCGACGACGCGATCAATAGCAGTACATTGCTAGTATCGATAAAAGCAGTAATGACGAGACGGATGGTGACGGGATAGGTAGCGACAGTATTTGGGACGTCTGAATGATTACTAAATAATAATAATATTAATTATTATTATTAATATATTTTATAAATTCATTATCATATAGTTCTCAGTCCAAAAACTGGTTGGATGTGTATCTCCACTCTTTCCTATCCTGAGCCAATGCATGCATCTCCCTAAAGGTAGATCACACCATGTCTCTGACTATTTGCGAGCAGTAATCTAGTCTGGGCCTTTCTCTGCTTCTTTTTATTACTATCTCTACTTCTAATATCTCACGAATTAGTCCTTTGTGTCTCAGCAAGTGTCCTTCAACCATCCTATCTCTCCTATTCCTTATCGCATTCCATATACTCTTTCCCTCCTTCACTCTTTCTAATACTTCCCTATTGCTAACCCTATCTATCCATGGTATCTTTATCATGCGTCTGTAATACCACATTTCGAATGCTTCCAATTTTTTCTGTCTGCTGCCGCCACAGTCTACGTTTCACAACCATACAATGCCGTGCTTCACACATATGTCTTCAAAAGCCTTTTACGAGTTTCCAAATTTATCGCTCTGGAACATAGCATTGCTTTCTTTTTGTTGAATGCGACTCGGCCCTGTGCTAATCTTTGTTTTATGTCCTTATCGCTCCTACCATCCCAAGTTATTTGGCTTCTCAAGTAACAGAAGTCCGCTACTTCTTCTAGCTCCTCTTTTCCAATTTGTATCTTAGTTTTAGCCCTATTTTCGCGCCCCTTACATACCAGGATTTTGGTGTTCTTTTATTAATTTTCATACCATACATCTCTGTCAGAACCGTTTCTATTCCTTCAATGCCACTTCCAATTCTTCTTTGCTAGATGCTAATACTGCTATATCATCCGCGAATCTAAGCATTTTAATCTTTTGTCCTGCATGTTCGAAATCTGCTCTATCCTTAATATCACCGATTGCCTCTTCTATATATAAGTTGAAAAATTAGCGGAGATAACGTGCATCCTTGCCTTACTCCCTTTCGAATATTCATTTCTCTACGTTTCTGTTCAATTTCTATAATCGTTTGATCTTTGTACAAATTATGTATCTTCTATCCCTATATTTCATCCCTACATTTTTTAGTATTTCGAACATCTTCTCTCACTTTACGTTGTCGAAAGTTTTTTCCAGATCCACGAATCCTATGTAGATCTTTTTTTCTCTATTGTTTTATTTATTGTTAGAACTAGAATAGCCTCGCGCGTTCCCCTGTTTTGTTTAAACCCGAATTGGTCTTTTCATAATATTTCCTCTTTTCTCCAATCTTTTTTGTACGATCCTAGTTAATATTTTTGACGCGTGGAAACTTAAACTAATGGTTCTAAAATTTCCACATCTGCGCCTTTCTTTTTCGGTAGGGTTACTATGATGATAGGGTTATTATGATGTTCCGTTTGTAATCCTCCGCGATCTTGCTTGTCTCGTATACATAACTAACTAGTTTGAACAGATAATGCAATATTTCTTTGCCTGTGTACTCCAAAACTTTTGCCTATAATCTATCTATACCTGGCACTTTCCTGTTTCTTAAGTTTTTTAATACTGACTCAAATTCATCCTTCATTAAAGGATTTCCTAAATCATCTGCCTCAACACTATTTTCCTCCTCTAATGCATCTCCTAATTCTTGCTCAGAATATAACTTTTCTAAGTATTCTTCCACCTGTCCGCCCTTTCCTCGTTTCTTATTAAGATGTCTCCTGCCTGATTTCTAATATTCTTGCTACTAAATCCTATATCTCTGAAATTTTTCCTAATTATTTTTTACGCTTCATAATAATAATTGTGTAAATATTATTAATATAAAATTATATAATTATTATTGATAATATATAAAATATAATAAATAAATATATAAATAAATATATAATAAATAAATATATAATAATAAATAATAATAAAAATAAAAATTATATTTATGTATTATTAGAAAAAAAATTATTTAACTACATGTCCTAGACAGCATCAAAATCGAAACATGTCCAAAATCGAGGAAAAAAGATATCTTTAAGAAGTCTTTAAGACGTCTTTAAGACATCTTATGACATGATATCTAAGAAACATCTTAAAAATATCTTTAAAATGTCTTATGTCCCGATTTTGATGCTGTCTCTCTTTATTATAAAAATACATATTTTTACAATAAAAAAGTATATGATGTATAATTTTAAAATGAAATTAAATATATATAGTATTAAAATAATACTTTGTCTAATATTATTTTCGTAATTGAGATCGGCGACGATGCGAACGGAAGCAATAACATTGGTGACGACAAAAGCAGTAATGACGAGTTTATAATAATTACAATAATAATGATGATGATGATAATAATAATATAATAATAATAATAATAATAATAATAATAATAATAATAATAATAATAATAACCCGAAAGCATGACTAAAGAACGACTATAACAATAGACAGAAAAGAAAGAGGCAGAGATTTAATAAGCATACACTCACTACACGCAAGACAAATACAAACATTACGCCAATACTTTCACAGTAAACAAAACAGGTTACACAAAGCAATAACACAAACAGATAGAAACTACACCCCGTTAAACTTAGCCGCGCAAAATCACGAATTCGACACACATAACAGAAATGAACACGTACAAAATAAAATAGAAACATAGGCCCAAAAACAGCTATATAGAAAACACCGCTACATAATGAGCAACAAATGCATAAGCGCAAAAAACACATATACATGACTACAGCAAGGTAAACTATTCCCAGAAACCGAAGGATTCATAATAGCAATACAAGATCAAGTAATAGCAAGCAAGAATTATCTAAAACGCATTATTAAAGATCCAAATACATAGGACGACAAATGTAAAAAATGTACAGTTCCCGGAAACAATAGATCATATAACAGGAGGATGTACATTACTAGCAAACATATAGAATATACAGAAAGACACAACACAGTAGCCAAAATAATACACAAAGCAATTATCAATATATACAACATAGAACAAAACAACACACCATACTACAAATACACACCAACAACCATCATTAAAAATAAGAAATACAAACTATACTGGGATATAACGACACACACGGACAAAACAATGAAATTCAACCAGATATTACATTCATAAAGAAAAGAGAAAAAATAACATATCTGACATCTCAATACCAAATGACGCAAATATAGACCATAAGCACAATGAGAAAATAGAAAAATACACACCACTAGCACAAGAAATACAAAGAATATGGAAACAACAAAAAGTATACATAATACCACTAATAATGTCAGTAACAGGCATAACACCAAACACGTTTAAAAAATACCTGACACAACTAAAACTACTTATATACAACCACAAAGTAGCACAAAAAGCCATCATATTAAAAACTTGCAATATAACAAAAACATTTCTAATCACTATACTCATATAGCGAAACTGGACTTGGCAGTGTCCCGTCCAGTCTCTTCAACACCCCTAAAAGAGAGGGTAAATAGAAGAAGAAGAAATAATAATAATAACATATTTTATTAAAATAAAAATACTTACATTGTTAATAATGTCATTAAATAATGTCTATTTCGTGGTAATACCTTTTTCATATAAGAGACAATCGATGTATTGAACCACCTACAGATAAACCTAAAAATGGCTGTTTGAAGAACAGCTCCGATTGGCTAAACAATCTCACATCTTGGGAACGTTGCGTCAGTCGTAACATTGCGAATTTGCTATTAGGGACAAACTCGATTTGCGTGTGTGCATGCGAAATTATGCATGTGAGATCTAAAGACTGAAAGTCTTAAACCACGAAAATATTACTTTTTTGAGTACAAATTTTCGAGTTCTCGGGCTTGACTGCACCAATCATCTTCAAACTGATCGCAATCGATAGCTTATATTCACATTACATAAGCAAAATATTGTTAGATTTTTTATTATAGCTTTAGTTCTGAAAATATTTTGGCAGAAAAATTCCGGATAAACTATTTGGTAGTGGCGCGGTACCTTTGATCTGACGTGTCTTATTTTTTTTATATAGTTGGTGTCACGCCGTTATCGCGTCACTTGATTTAATTATATAGTAATAATTATGTATAAGTGTGGCATTGGTGTTATTTATTTATTATTTGTTATTTATTTATTATTTATTATTTATTATTGATTTATTATTTTATGTTATTTAGTTATTACTTATTTACTTAAAATTTTTTAAATATATATTATTTGTTTCATTTAATAACTATAAATAATAATTATTATATTTAATAAATATAAGTAGGTATATAAATAATTTAATAAGCATTATTTTTAATAAATATAAATATATGTAATTTCTAGTATTTATATGCACTACGAAGCGATGAGTGGCTACCTCCTGACAAATAAGAAATCTTGCGTAAATTCTGATTTAAATGCACTTGGATATATTTTGCAGTCTAGATTAAAAAATAAGAGATATGAGTTGTTCTACAAAAATAGAAATTATTTGATATTATTTTTGTCCATATTCCTTTTAATATATTTAATGGATTATAACTGGCTTATGACGTGAAACAAGATATGTTATTATAGTTATAAAAGCAGCCAGTCAATAAAATATGTACGAAGCGCATTTTTAAAGTAAAGTCCGTTTTGAAATAAAAAAAAGGTCTTAACATATAAAAATAATTTATTATAACCAAAAAACTTCTACAAGCTTACTTTATATTTCCACATAATTATCATTGACTTCCATCCATTTTTGATATCGTTTCAACAGCTTCCTAATTCCATTGTCGTAAAAGTCCATCGCCAGTGTCGAACCAGTTAGTAATGTCGTTCTTTAGTTCGCTTTTCTTTTCGTTCTTTAGTTTGCTTTAGGAAATTTAATAGACAATTCTGAAACCTTAATTTCAATAATTTCAATAATTTTGTATTTACTTCTTTCATTAAACCTTCTGTCATCATTGTTGGGCGACCGCTACGCTCTTTGTTATGAACATTTGTTCGTCCTTCTCTAAACAAACGACACCATTGCCTAACTTTACTGTCACTTATAACATTTGGTCCAAAAACCTCAAAGTTATCTATTCAATTTCCTTACGGCGAACTAAAGAATGGCGTTATTAACTAGTTCAAGACACAGGCGGCAGACTTTTAAAGCAATGGAATTAGGAAACTGTTGAAACGATATAAAAAATAAGTGGAAGTCAATGATGATTATGTGGAAAAATAAAGTAAGCTTGTAGAAGTTTTTTGGCTATAATAAATTATTTTTATATGTTAAGATCTTTTTTTAAATTCAAAACGGACCTTACTTTAATAATACGCCTCGTATTTTATGAGCATTTTTCCAAAACATATGATTAGGGGATTGGGAAGATTTCCAAAGAACTAAGATTTAAATAAAAGAATTAACGAATAAGAGTATTTGAAACTTTATATTTAAACTAAAAACTAGTATCTTTTGAAAAAAAATCTACAGTTGCTACAATTACAAAATTTCTTTTGTAAAAGAATATTAAATAGGTAAATAAAATATTAAGATAACTGCCAATAACTATCAAGAAACAATGCAAGACGCTCTTTAAATACAAACATACCTTCGTTTTAATATATATACATTTATCAATCCCCCGGTTAGTGCTTAGTCTCTTGTCATATTATTTTCCAGGGAACTGAGAATAGGGGACTGAAAACCAGGGGACTTAAAACTAGCGGACTGAGATTTATAAATGAAAAATATCTCGTTTGAATTATATTGAAGTTTAAATAGTTGAAGAAAATTTAAAAGTTAAACTTATACATAATTTACATTAAATAAAAGTTAATAAAAACAATAAACTTTTAACATAACCCTTACCAGAGGACTGAGAAGTTGACCTAACACGTATTCGTCATAACAAATCACGCGAAATAAAATGAATAAAAATAAAAATGAATAAAAATGACTGACGTACGTTAACTTTACTTCAAACTCATTCATTCGGTACAAGTAGCTATTTTGCTGAGATCATATATGACTTTACAATGCAAATAATTTTAATGTCGGGGGACTGAAAATTAAAACTTAGGACAAAGTTTAATAATGTTATTTATTAATAAAATAGAATTCAATAAATTAAATAATACTGTTGTTAATAACAGTGACTAATATAAATTAGTTATAACACAAAAAAATTGTATATAATTCTAAAATTATTTTGTGACGGTGTGTTGTAATCTGAATTCTTTTTGACACGCCAAGGACCTAAGAATTTCTTATTTTTTTATAAGATGATTTATAAAAATAAATACATTACTTTGCCTCTTTTTTATTATTTGTATATATAAATTCAGTTATTATCTTACTTTGTATGGAAAAAAAATCCAATTTAATGTTAATTAAAGTATAAAAAAGTTAGAGCCGCTAAAAATTTCTATTTTTGTAGAATCACACATATATATTTTTATACAGGGTGTCCGGTAATAGTCACGCCAACCGTCGTGTGCAGATTCCTGGGATCATTTGGAGACGATTTTTCCTCAGCAAAAATGTCGAGACACCAATAATTTTCGAGTTATAAGCAATTGAAAATAAAGGGTTTTTCGCAAACTAAACCTTGTGGAAATAAAATAATAATAAATTCACATTCTTCAGTTAATTTTAGGTAGAGTTTACTTTAATAGAATTTTAATTTAAGGCTTAGTTACAAAGATACATGATGGCAAAAATTGAAAACATGCAAAAAATAATGACCTCCCTCGACATTTTCGCTGAGGAAAAATCGTCTCCAAATGATCCTAGGAATCTGCACACGACGGTTGGCGTGACTATTACCGGACACCCTGTATATCGGCCCAAACTACTGTTAAAAAGATAAAATACCCTTAAAAGAAATTTGATTTGCAAACATTTGCGGGTTCGCAAGGTTTTTTTTTAGAGAAGAGGAGAGTCCTAGGAACGAGTCCCGGTAGAGGCCCGATATTATTTGTCTGCTCTAATACTTATGTGCTATTTGTCATTAGAAGTCGCGCTGCATGTCATGCAAATGACTACACCAAAAGTAATCTTCTGCAACGAAAAAGCCATGAAGGTTATTTTGAGAGCGATTAAAAAAAGCAACTTCAATCCCACTATTGTGGTTTTCGGCGAACATTCAGATGCGATCGCGACATTTTCCGACATTTTGTGCATGCATTGCAATGAGGAAGCGGCAAATTTTCGGTATGTCGAGCCTGATGACATCAAGCAAACGGCGTGCATTATACATTCATCAGGCACCACGGGGATGCCGAAAGGCATCGAAATGTCCAATTATTGTCTAATATGTCTCAATGAGGATACAAAGATAATAGATTTTACCAAAGTGGTGTTAATTTGGTTCTCATCATTTCATTGGTTGAGCGGGATACTGATGAATATAAAATCGATTGTGCAGGGCACTAAAGTGATTATGTATCCGGAATTCGATGAAGAGATGACGTGTGTATTGATCGAGAAATACAAGGTGCGGAGTCGTAATTTAATGGAGAAAATTGTGATAATATATACATAACTTGTTTCAATCAAAAGTTATCATTTACTTCATTTGTATCAAATTTCTTTTAGTAAAGTCATAAGAGCAAATTTTTTAAATTCTCTACCAGTTCCTATAATTTGAAAACAATAATAATTAAGATACACATAAAATATAAATGTCAGAATTATATAATTATATAATTTGTTGCAAGATATCTTTTTATAAGCATTAAATAATAATAATGCTTTTACGAGTTTACTTTGTAATAAAGTTGATAATTTTTTTTTAAACAAAGTTGAATGATTTTGATATAATATTTATAAAAATATATCATTCTTAAAAGAATGCTATTAATTTGCCTTTAGAGCCTATTTATATATTATCCGGAGATTAGCGTTTGTTATTAGTAAAAGATGTCTACCATTATAATAAATTATATACGAATAATTTATAATAATAGCTTATATAAATTTAAGTTATATACATAAATATTTTTTTGGAGAATATAAAAAATATCTCATATATAGAGTGTTATAATGCATCAATTAAATTACAAAACATGGTTTTACATTTCCTGGCGTATTGTAATACGAAAATTTAAATCATTTTATTCTCATTTTGTTATTCAGGTAACGATGATTTTTTTAAGCACGAGCATGATTATTCGATTTCTTAAAGCGGATTATGTAAGAAATTATTCATTAACATCTTTGAAAGTCATAATCTTCACTGGTGCGGTAATGAAGCCAAAAGTGCAAGAAGAAATGAGACGTACCTTACCGCATGTTCAAATGTTACAAAGTTATGGTAGGTATATATTTTAGTGTAATCAAATATTAAAAGTACAATATTAATATATAATGAATAAGATAATATATAATAAGTAAATAAAGGAAAATTTGTAGTGATGAAATATGATTATTCATCTTGTATTTTTAGGAATAACAGAACTATGTGCAATTGGAACATTACAGCAGCCGCATCACAAGGCTGGATCTTGCGGGACTGTACTCGAGAATATAGAAATAAAAATCGTAAACTCGGAAAACGGAAATGTTCTTGGTCCGAATAATCCGGGAGAATTGTGGATAAAGGCAGTGACTATGATGAATGGCTATTACAGAAAACCTGATGCGACTAAAAATGTTATTGATGAGGAAGGTAAGGACCTTCTTTTCTTTTGCTCAAACCAACCAGTTAAAAGTATTTTACAATAAGAATAAAAAGTTATATTAATTTATTTTTCTTATTTCTTTAAATAGAAATATTTTAACCGAAAGGAGAAACTATTGTACAAATGGTTGTTTTAATTTCCTAAAAAATAATACTATTAAAATTAAAAATAATAATTAGATACTTAAAAAGTCGCTAGTAAAATTTTAAAATAGGAACGAAGTAAAGTCGACCCAACTAGCCAAAATTATATTTATTTAAAAAACACACAACGTTTCGACCATATGGATGTGGTCCTTATCAAGTGTAA
The DNA here is from genome assembly GCF_030444845.1 of Prenolepis imparis. Lineage (NCBI taxonomy): Eukaryota > Metazoa > Arthropoda > Insecta > Hymenoptera > Formicidae > Prenolepis > Prenolepis imparis. The sequence continues at coordinate 196,803 of NW_028141194.1, read as the reverse complement.
TACTGAAATAATACAGTTTTAAATCATAAGTGTGAAACGGTTTGATATGTCAAAAGTTAGAGATTTTTTACATACTTCATTAGTAGAGCTGCAGCCAAATTAACGATAACGTCAACTTTTCCATAATATAGTTACAACATATTTAAATAAACATAACATAAATTCAATTTTGTCAAAACATTTGAAAGAGAGAAAAAGAGAAAACGATCCTATCGTTATGATGATTCGTCAAAAACTAAATATATAAAGCCAAAGATTATACGACCTTTATAATTTTATCATAAATGTTATTGAGATTCTCAGTGTCTTTATGTAGGTTAATTGTATTGCTAACTTTTTTGATAAAAAACATCTCTGCGATTTCTCTCTTTCGTTTTTTATCAAAAAAGTTAGCAATACAATTAACCTACATAAAGACACTGAGAATCTCAATAACATTTATGATAAAATTATAAAGGTCGTATAATCTTTGGCTTTATATATTTAGTTTTTGACGAATCATCATAACGATAGGATCGTTTTCTCTTTTTCTCTCTTTCAAATGTTTTGACAAAATTGAATTTATGTTATGTTTATTTAAATATGTTGTAACTATATTATGGAAAAGTTGACGTTATCGTTAATTTGGCTGCACCTCTACTAATGAAGTATGTAAAAAATCTCTAACTTTTGACATATCAAACCGTTTCACACTTATGATTTAAAACTGTATTATTTCAGTATTACACTTGATAAGGACCACATCCATATGGTCGAAACGTTGTGTGTTTTTTAAATAAATATAATTTTGGCTAGTTGGGTCGACTTTACTTCGTTCCTATTTTAAAATTAAAAAGTTATTCAAAAAATAAGAAATATAAATTAATAAAAAAATATATAAAAAGAAATATAAAAATAGAAAGATTTTAATTTTAAAAACTTGGCAATATTAATAATTTTATTACATTAGTATATTGTTCAAGTTGACAACACCAAGTTTTTAAAAATGTTTAACCCTGAATTCTATAGATTAAAATAGCACTATTTTGTATAACAATAATTTACAATAATACAGTTTTTTTTACAACTGGTATCTATAGTTAATGCCGTTTGGCGAATTTTCTTTTTTTAAAAAGATAAGTTTTTATGGAGAAAATATACTACACACACACACACACACACACACACACACACACACACACACACACACACACACACACACACACATATAAGGATAAGTTTGAAATTTTTTAGGATGGCTGCATTCGGGTGACTTCGGTTATTTTGACGAAAACGGGGAACTTTTTATTATCGATAGGATGGAAGAATTTATAAAGTACAAAGAATATCAAATTTCCCCTGGAGAAATTGAAGGTGTCTTAATGACACACCCAGCAGTGATGGAAGCTATAGTAGTAGGAGCGCCTCATCCAGTAGATGGTGAACATCCTGTTGCTTTTGTTACTAAAATACCCGGTGCAAAGGTATAATCTTGTTGCAATTATAATGAAATCACAGTACGAGACTATAAAATAGTAATTTAGCGATAGCAAATTTAAAAATTTTGAAAATTATTTAAATAACCTTTTTAAAAAATTTTATAACATAATTTTTAATAAACTTATTTCTGAGATTTTCATTTATTTATCAAAAATTTTAACTCTTAACTCTTTAAACATTTTAGAAATAGACACGTCCGTCTATTATTTTTTAATATAATAAATGTATCTCAGATAAGTATATAATACATTTAATTATTATTTTTTTTATGGTAATTTATTAGTACTTTTAATTATTATTTTAAATTATACATGTATGTACCTGCAGAGGAATTATGCAGAGTATATAAAAATAAGTGTTACAATTAAAATTAAGGTAATTTATTATGCAAATGTAAATTAAAAATAATAAAGTTTTTTGTTCTTTTACATGAGTTTTAGAAAAAAATCGACTGAAAATTTTTTGCGAGCATGCAATTTTCAATATATATATAATAATATGCATTTATTGTATTAAATCATAAATTATTAAACAAGTTACTTTTCTCGTTACACATATATAAACAAGCATGAGCTGATAGTAATATGTTTTGAATCTTTATTCCTTTGAATGTTTATGTTTTATATTAAAATTGAAGAAGATTCTGATTATTCTTAGCATTTCTTTATTATTATTAATAAAAAATTGGGAATGACAGCAGAAAACAAAATGTGACATTCTTTATAAATATGAACAAAAATAGTTAATATTCTTGTAGCTCTTGTCGAGACGTTTTCAAAACACTACCTATTGATGTCTCTTACGCAAGACGTTCCCAAGATACGAAGCTTCAAATTTGACATATCATCGGCATTCGCATTATCCAATGTACACCGCGGGAAGGTTGTTCAGTCAAATTTGTACATCAAGTGGCCCTAAAAAGGGCAGACTTTGTGTGTGTATGTGTGTATGTGTGTGTGGGTGTGTGTGTTAGTAAAACTTTTTTCTAATTATATTTCTTCTGGTTATTTTAATGTAAGGATAAGGAAAGGATAAGAAAATGGTAGAGAAAGAGAGATAAAAGTTTTACTAAAGAAGCACACACACACACACACACACACAAAGTCTGCCCTTTTTATAGCCACTTGATATACAAATTCGACTGAACAACCTCCCCGCGGTGTACATCGGGTAATGCAAATGCCAGCGGTATGTCAATTTTAAATCTTCATATCTTGGGAACGGCTTGCAGAAGAGACATCAAGTAGTGTTTTGAAAACGTCTCGACAAGGGCTACAAGAATATGCAATAAAAAATAGAGGGTTCCATTTAAGAAAACATCGATGACCTTGACCTGATTTTCAATCGCTGGCATTTGCATTACCCGATGTACACCGCGGGGAGGTTGTTCAGTCGAATTTGTATATCAAGATTTAAAATATATGTATATTATATATATATATATATATATATATATATATATAATATATATATACATATACATGTACATATACAGAGTGTTCCATTTTATTTTTGACGGTCAAATATTTCGATATCATGTAATTTTAGAAAAAAATGTTTCAAAAAAAGTTGCATGGCTTGAAGAACATAAGATAGTGGCAAAGATTTTACTTTGGATAGTCGTTTCAAAGTCAGCTATCAAGGTCACCTTTACGTGAAGGTCACCTTTTTCACCAATTTCTTAAATAGAACCTACTATTTTTCATTGCATATTCTTGTAGCTTATCTCGAGAGCTTTCCAAAACACTATAATAAAATATTTTTCTCTTAAGTACTTTTTGAATTGTAAGGTAACAATTTTTTGACATAAAATTAAAATATCTTGTAAAATATGTAGTTTTCGGTAATCTTACCTTAATACCTTTATGCACGGAATAATGAGCCCGATCATATAAATATATATATATATATATATATATATATATATATATATATATATGATTAGTCTGATTATTTCGTGCATAAAGGTATTAAGGTATAAGATTACCGAAAACTATATGTATATATATATATATATATATATATATATATATATATATTTCTTGTGTATGTGTTGAGGAGAATATACAATTATTTTTATAAAATATACAGTTATTTTTTGTGTAGGTAACGGAGCAAGAATTAATAGACTTGGTGTCGAGTACCATGGAGGATCAATATAAGCTTCGTGCTGGAGTAATATTTTTAGATGCTTTTCCATGTATAGGTTTAGCAAAACTTGCCAAAAGAGAATTGAAAACAAGGGCTAGAAATCTCGCGGTTAAATATAATAATTAATTATATTTAATTACAAATTATTGTTTTGAATTATATTATTATTATTATTATTATTATTATATATTTAATATGTAATTATTATATTTTTTATTATAATTATCATATTTAATTATTTTATTATTAATAATTATATTATTAAGAATATAAAGGCTCCTTCTATAATAAATATCAATTGAGAATTAAGAAGGCTATAGGAGCCGTACGCAGTTTCCGGTGCGTTGATTCCAACGAAATTTTAATTTTTCGTTGGAATTAAATACTTGTGCACGGGGCACGAATTTTTTACTTGGTATACTGCCAAGATTTTTTCGAAATAATCTCGACTCGAGATTTTAATTCCGACGATCCCCTTTGACCCCCCCAATGAAATATAAGCGAGAAAAAATATTGGTCCGAAAGTCGCTGAATCGGGAATCGAACCCGAGTCTTTCGCTTGCCGGGCGACTGCTCTTACCTCTAAGCTATTCAGACCCTTCGAAACAATACTTTTCTCATTCGGTTTTTAAATAACTATTTGTAAACGTCTTTTTTCAGCCGACGTAATCTAAATATTAAGAATATAAAGACTCCTTCTATAATAAATATAAATTGAGAATTAAGAAGGCTATAGGAGCCGTACGCGGTTTCCGGTGCGTTGATTTCAACGAAATTTTAATTTTTCGTTGGAATTAAATACTTGTGCACGGGGCACGAATTTTTTACTTGGTATACTGCCAAGATTTTTTCGAAATAATCTCGACTCGAGATTTTAATTCCGACGATCTCCTTCGTGCCCCGTGCACAAGTATTTAATTCCAACGAAAAATTAAAATTTCGTTGGAATCAACGCACCGGAAACCGCGTACGGCTCCTATAGCCTTCTTAATTCTCAATTTATATAATAATTATATTAGTTATTATTACAATCATATAATTTTAATTTTTTTTTTTTTTTTTTTTGGACAATAGTGCAGAATTTATAAACATATATAGTTAGAAATGTTTGACATTAAAAAAAATGATATATATTAAGAAGAGAAAGAAGATTCAAGAAATTATTTAAATGATTCAAATATAATGCAAAAATTATAGCTTTTATAATAGAGGAATTATAGCTTATACATGCTGGGTGTCCCATTTTAAAGGACCCACTCAAATATCTCAGAAACATTGCGTTAAATCAAAAAATGTTTCCTACAAAAGTTGTAGGGTTTCGAGGGGGACATAACATAGTAATATTCATATGACCTTGGGCGGCGTCTCCAAGGTCAAGTGAAGGTAAGAATAAATATTTTAAATGGAAACCCATATTTTTTATTATAACATCTTTTTCTACTAATTAATTTGAACAACTTTTATCTGAAGCATTTTTTTATTTTCTTCAAAATTCATTTTCACCTTCACTTAAGGTTAACCTTCACTAACCTTGGAGACGCCGCCCAAGTTCAAATGAATATTACTATGTTATGTCCCCCTCGAAACCCTACAACTTTTGTAGGAAACATTTTTCGATTTAACGCAGTGTTTCTGACAATGAGATATTTGAGTGGGTCCTTTAAAATGGGACCTGGTATAATAGAATAATTTAATACGACTATTATGCTAAATGTTTTGCAAAAGTTGTTAAAAGAATGAGGAATATAGAAATGAGCAAACAGAAAATAATAATCTATAATGATTCATAATGATAAATAAACATGTAATTAACAATAATATTTTATTAAATAGGATTATTGATATGTATTAATTGTGTTGTGTATCTGATTGTATCAAAATATATAATTTAATTTTAAGTAATAATATTTTGTCGTATTTTTTATTTATTAATGAAAAATCAACTTAATATTATATAAAATGTCATCTAAAAGATTTTGTTTTGTCAATATTTGATAAATATTTGTATGTATGTGTTTCATTTATAATCTAATAAAACATGGATAGTAGTAATTCCTATAATTAAAGTATTTAAATATAGTTAGGAATGTTTAGTTATTGTCATACAGAAAATAGAGCAATATAAACAAACACATTATTCTATTCTTTTAATTAAAAAAATAAATTATTACAATATAAGCTGTTTGCTAGTTAATCTATTTTAATGTGTGTACATTAGAGTGAAATTTTAGTATAATTTGAATGATAAATATCCGCATTTATATCAAGGTTTTGCAACAAAAAAGTATTATTATAAAAAAAATGTTTTTAAATAAAATGTAAATAACTATTCGTTTAAAATGTGACTAAAATATATTTTAAATGAACACTTTTGTGTGAGAGAGTCTTAGGTTTTTTACTATTCTGTATATCTCGAGTATCTTCGAACAGTTTTAATGCCGTAAGGAACAAAAATTCAAGTCTTCCTTTTTTTTAGTATTAATAAATTAGATAACTTAAGTGTGATTGACAAGAGATTGCTTTTGTTGTTGTTTTTATCTTGAGATTAAATTTTTAAAACGTAAATTTATAGTATGAAATATTCAATTGATAGGATAACCATTGCTTAGTAAAATATTGACTATAAAAGTAAAGCTTTTCTGGTGATATTGTAGGTGTGACAGCAAAAAGTACTATCCGTTAGATCAATAATACCTTTCTTTTGGTTTAAAAAGTGTTGTAAGAAGAAATTCAGTCATCTTCCTGAAAAGGTTGGCTTATGAAATCAATTAAAATTTAGTTGATTATTGTTTAGAAAAACAGTAACGTCCAAAAAATTAAATTTATCAGCCTGTTTGATTTCTATTGTAAATTGTAGTTTCGGATGCAACGAATTAAAAATGTCCAATGTAAATAATGACAATGTAATATCTTGATATTATCCAACTCTTTTTTGATGTTCCTATTTATTTTTACACATGCAGATCGTAAGTTTTAAAGTCTGTTTTAGTTGGAACTTTTGGAGTTGAGAAACGATTGCCAACCTTATCTAGCTGTATATATTTTCGAGCTCATTGTCTCCCAGCAAGTGAACTGGGAAATGATGTTACTCCGAATTAGTAGGGGAAGGCTAAATTATACCCTCTAAGATAAATATTAAAATTACAATAAAACTATCAAAGAAATGTCAAAATTTTTAAAATCATTTAAAACTATGGTTCTTTGTCAACGATATACGCTAAACATTAACACAAATTTATCATTGTTTCATATCATAAATTAGAAATTAAAGAAAAATAGTATTTGGTACGATTTATAATACCGGTTTGCTAAATTGTACCAATGAGTTTTTAAATCGTACCTCTAACAATAAAATTAAAAAAATTATAACAAAAATATAGTTTTATTTTCTACAAAAGTTTTTAGTTTGCAACAAAACATATCTATAAAAATGTCATATTTATAATTATAAATTCTCTTCAAAATTATTTTTTGTATTACACAAAAATATAAATAAGTATTATCTCAATACAATTAAAAATTTGATATTTTTTAAAAATGTTAATCTAAATATAAAAAAAAAGAAATTATGCCAAAGTAAAAAAATTAATTTATACATGTAATCGTACCAGTATGATATAAGAAAACGTTAATGGTACGTTTTTTACCGAACTTTCATTGCTTTGTCAAATTTGTGAATAAAAAAATAATGTTACATTTTGATGATTTTTCAACGCTTCTATATAGGATTAAATAAGATGAAAAAATACTTTAATAATAAGTTTAATTGCTTATCTTTCTCAATGTAATAGCTTAGGCACATGATGCCGAACGTTACATGAAAATGACACAAAATAAATTTATTAACACGTCACTCATCAACAGATCGCTTGAGAAGGAAACAAACATTGCGACATTCGAGTGAAGCTAGCTGCGATACAACAGCTTTAACACCTTAAAATATTGTAACTCTGTTTAAGAAAAACAGTAGAAGTACGAAGTATTTGACGAACAGTACAATTTAGCATACTATACAATATATCCAAAAACATACTTTATTGTAATAAAATATAGAGTTCCATTACTTTTTTATTATGCGATAATGTTCTTTTCCGTGTTGCATCCGACGACTGAACGGTATAGTTCACTTTTACATCATTTTAGAATTTGATATTAATTCTGTACGCTATGTTTTATTTTAATTACTTTTTAATATCTCTTATGTAATCTTTTTCCTTATCCTTGTTAGGCGCTGAGGATAATGATGATGGTCCAAAAAGAGAACTGAAACATTCGCATTATCATATTGTGTAAGACTCGTTGTTTTATAATAAATTTGCGTTTCGTTTACCGCGCTAACTTCTATTGCTATTATTTTTTTGTATTTGTTTATTATTAATAATTAGAATTTATAATCAGTATTTGGATTATAATATATAATTCTAAAAATAAATAATAATTTTATAATAAATAATGAAATAATAATAAATCTTCTATTACGGGAGAATTTGTGACCAATAAAGTTTAAATAATATTATAAAATGTCAGAAAAATTATCATGTTATCTGGAATACAATGTATGAACAAATATATGATTTTACAAACGCGTTTATTGCTTGACTTAATAGAATGTCAGGATGAGCAGCAAGTTTTATTTTTTCTAATCACTTTTACTTTTCTCGTGAATTGCGTTTTAAAGAAAAAAGAAAAAGTACTTTTATATCATCATATCATTTCAATTACAGAATTGCATGATGTTGATGTTTAAGATTAAGGACCCCATACCGCGCTGATTCATTTTACGTATAATATAATATTTGTAATATATGCAAAAATATATACATAATATAAATATAATATATATATTTGTATATATATTATATATATATATATATATAATATATATATATATATATATATATATATATAATGTAAATATAATTCTATTTATAAAGTTAATATATACCATACATATATGCAAGAATCCTATATTAATATATGTATAACTATATAAAGATTATATGTGATATATATATATATATATATATATATGATAGAAATATATACACATATATTACACACACACACACACATATATATATATATATATATTTCTTTATACAGTTTAAGTGATATCACACATATATGGAAAAATCCAATTATAATAATATATACAAATTATTATTCAAAATATATAGCATATATATATATATGCATATAATATTTATTTGTTATAGATTATATTCAAATTCAATATAATAAAACTATATTTTTACTTACATATATTTTTTAAATATATATATATAAATTATATTATGCAAATATGTATTTATATTATACATATATTTCAAAATATATATAATATATTACATATATTTCTACATATATTTTTACATATATATTTTTCCATGGGGGTAAAGGCAACTGTTCATGTTTTTTTATAATTTTCAGTCAAGAGGACATTTTGTTGTCACTGTTTTATTTATATTTGTTTATTAATCTTTGATATCTACGTATAAAAAAAGCATTGTAGATTTTAGTTAAATAAAAAAAAGTTTTACAAAGAGACCAACTTTAAATAGTATTTTATATTATTAATAAAAAAATATTGATAAAAAAGTTTCTATCACAGAATTTAATTGTTTTAAATTTTATTGTAACAACTATAAAATAAATAAAGTTAACTTTTAATATTTTCTTTATAATTTTATTTTTATTACATCGCGTCATGGCTACATCAATAAACATCCACAACGCATTGTGGCATTTTCATATTGCCAGAATGCGTTTTGGTCGATTATCAAAAGAATCTCAACACAAATTTCGCTTTGTAGCCTTTTTGAACATGCCGAAAGGCATTATGAGCGTTTTCGAAAATGCCACGACAAATTTCACGTTGTGGTTGAATCTGAGAAGTCAGAACGCGTTGTGATTGGTTTTCTCGCTTAGAGAAAATTCTTTCTGTGCATTTTTGTAGTGTATTATGATTTAAATAAATCAAAATTTCATAATTGTACGGTGATTTACACGCTTTTGAATGAGTACCCGGTTTTACCCTAGCGGTAGGGCAAAACCGGTTATTTTGACTACTTCGAAAAATGTTGTCCTTGGTAAGCAAATATTTTTTTCAGCAACTAGTCTTATTTTCTCATAGTTTAAGGTTCACTAACGCTACTAACGCAGATCAGTTACTACCGTAGTACTAGCGTAGATTTTTCTGATTTTTTGTAGGAAGACCAATCCTGACAAAATCCAAAAAAGCACCCGGTTTTGTCCCACTTTCCTCTATACAATATGTAATATAAAATATATATATATATAATTTTCAATGTAATATAATTATATAATTGTAAATTATTTTTTCTGCACAAAACTATATTAAATATTTATTATATTATAGTTAAATATTTTCATGATTTTCTGCACAAAATAAGATTTGCTCTACAAAAAAAAACAAATGGGTGAGCGAAGAAGTTTATTCTAGTAAATTATAACATATATGTATATCTTAATATAATATTTTTATTCTATTTTTTCACAAATTTTCTCTTATTTCAAAATTATATATTCCAAGTTTAAATATAAAATGATTCTCAATAAGGAGTAATGTACGCATTAAGTCGATTAGAGTTACAAGATGTGTTTAGTAATAACAATGTCATGTTAGAGAGCAATTACTAGAAAAGGGAAATATAAAAGACGGCAATCAAGAATAAGTGATATACATGTGAAGCATCTGAAATAAATGGCTGTTTCACTTTGCGTTTAAATGGGCTATACTTATCTCGATTATTATTGTTATGATGGAAAAAGCCAATCGATTCATTTACATGTTCAACGAAGAATTAGCTTGTGTTTCTTCTGATGTATTCCATTTACCACATAATGGGTATTGATTTAAGTTTCATGAGTATATAAAGGAGAATGTAAAATCAATATTCTCTTTCTCCAACATATTTACAATTATTATTTAATTAATTAATAATTAATTATTAATTATTAAATGACACAATTTACACAATGCTTTTTTACTAGATATTATAGCAGTTAGTAATTTTGAAATATTTTAACGTTATTAACACGTAATATTGATTAATTCCAGAAAGATAAATGCTAGTTAACTTTTAAAATACATGATACTCTTTTATTAGTTATAGCGTACTAGTAGCTAATAAAAAAGTATTATGTTTAAGTGAGAAATATATTCACCATAACTGTAATTGTAATTGTTATGTAATTAAATAACAACTATATATGTTAGTAAAAGCGAATTAATAAACGCGTTAATTGCAAATCACTATGTTTAAGAAGATTACGAGAAACTGTTAAGAACATAATAATATTATATGATGAAGCAGTTATCGAATACGTTATATCTAAATATACATATTCTAGCTGAATTCCGTAAAGCGCATATGCACATTTTCTATAATATACGTGACGTGTACTATAGATAAATGCGCGCATATGCGCTTTACGGAATCCAGCCTCTATCTAACAATAAATATACATATAATATCGCATTCGAAAGAGATTATGTTATACAATTGTACATAAATAATAATAGTAATAATAAATGTAAAAAATAAGTGAAAATATAATAATAATAATAATAATAAATATAATAATTGAAAATATAATAATAATAATAAAATTAATTAATAAAATATATTAATAAAAATTATTAATGAATTTAATAATTATTTTTATTAATATTAAATTTAATTGTTTTTTATTAAAAAAATAATTCATGATCAAAATTAGGCAAACGCGTCTATTTATTTATTTAATGAGATTTCGAAGCTTAATTTACGTCTATCTATTTGCTCATTTAACTGGATATCGATATGGATTCTATTCTGAATAGCAATTTTCATTTTTTTTGTAATTATTTTTACTTTTCTTTTGATTCGTTTTTTATAGAGAAAAATATTTTATATGTCGTCATATATCACATTATTTCTTGCTTACACATGTTTGTTCTATTTTTAATAATTTTATCGTATGCATATAAAAGTAGAACAGACTCTATTAAACTTGATAGTGTATTGGTTGCTTGTTGCGATATGTCATGAGACACTGTCGTAAATAACAGATACTGCGATCATTCGTATAATTACGATGCACAGTGCAATCAATGAGCGCCTTTTAACGTCACGACATTACTAGTAAGCATTGCATCGTGAAACTAGAAGCAAGCAAAGTTTAGTCCTTCCGTGACGAGTCATCAGTAAGGAGCTGTACACAACCCTTCGTTCCATTTTCGAGGGATTAGTAAGTCTTTCTGTTACAATATTTATGAATATATTGTATTATTATGTGAATTCGATTTATTGTCATTATGTGTGCTTGATTCTAGCAATTTTTTACACATTTTGATTTTTATGGCATAAAACATTTTTATTTATATTCGTATTGCCGACAGTGTAGAAATACTTCTTTTTTAATTTTAACGAAATGCTTAAATTATAACATCTGTGGATGACGTATGTCATCCAGCTCTCTTATTCAATGTCACTTTATCGATGAAATTTTGTAATTTTTTATTGTAACATTTAATTTCATTCTTAGCAAACAAATTTAGAAATAAAAATTCAGAGATTAGTTTAACTATTTTAATTTATCTATTTAACAATTTAAAAATTTCTCATAAATTTTATCTTGGCTATTCAATGATCCATTTAATTTGAATATTTATGTAAAAATTTTTAATAGAAAAAGAGATATTTTTAAACAAATACAATTATAAAAGTTCTACTGAATATAATTAAATCGAAGTAAAAAATGGCAATAAGAGCCAAGTGCAGTAAAGGAATTTTCTCGATAAAATTTTGCATTGCATTGCCTTTTCTTTAACATATTATTCTTGATTAACATATCTTCTTGATTAACACATTTCATTACTTTGCGTATATTTATTTAATCATGTTTGTCCATCAGTAATGTTTTTTTCATGAAATATTTTTAGTATCTATTTATTGCGTTTATGTATATGCTTATACATAATATCTTTGTATCATATATCTTTGCTTCCTGGTCTGCTAAATGAAAGCGACACATTTTAAAGATGCCTGAGATGTATCTAAAGCTATATTATTGAACTCTCTATTTTTGAATTGCTCTTAATGACCTGAGAGACTTCGGTATAAATTTTTATACGTATTAATAACAAAGGAGGATGGGTAAAATCACCGGATTTTGGCCCAAACGATGGAACTTTTTTATGCATGTCTTCTTATATTTTTGGATGTGTTGAATTCAAATCAAACGTTATTTTCAAGGTGCACCGATGGGAAAATATTGAAAATCGCATTTAAATTGCAGTTCTGCTCTTAGGATGACCCTTCGTCGTATTTATTTGGAATTGTGCTTTGAACAGCTTGAGTTTGGTCACGATGAGATTTTCTGTAACATATTACGCATTCAAACATATTATCACTTACATGATGATATGATGATTTTGCTTTTTTAGCTAAGCTTACGCCACAAATGTTACAAATCTTATCCATTCCGATCAATAAAAAAATGAAGAAATATATTATAACGCCACGCCGGAGTAATTATTGCCGGAAAATATGAAAAGATAAATCTAAGCGCTCTAATAAAAATAGTTTTTTTTTTAAATAGAGCCGAATTTGACTGTAAGTCAGTCTAAATGTGAGAATAAAACTAATTTTTTTCTGAAATATCCCAATAATATCTTGTGTGGCAAGTGTGGAAAACAATGAATTACGTCGCGCGTGAAGTTGTAGCATGAGCCGAAGGCACAAGTACGAGTGTGAATGTATCTGTATCATAAGCTGAGGCGAATGCGGCAACTTCACGCGCGACGTAATTCGTTGTCTTCCGCACATGTCATATACAATATTTTTTGTAATGCTTGACTTTTAACACACACACATACAAACACACACACACAAGATGAGATAGCCGCCACGTCTACGTCATTGATCTTGGGTCATGCTAAGAGCAGAACTGCAATTTAAATGCGATTTTCAATATTTTCCCATCGGTGCACCTTGAAAGTAACGTTTGATTTGAATTCAGCATATCCAAAAATATAAGAAAACATGCATAAAAAAGGTTCCATCGCTTGGGCCAAAATCCGATGATTTTACCCATCCTCCTTTTTATTTATTTTTATTTATTATTTTGTTTGATTGCTTTGCGGATTTATTTATATAATCTCTGTTTATAATTATGATTTAACTGAAAATGGCCCGAAAAAAAATCAAAACACTTATTTTTTAACATTATTTTTACAGATTAACAATAAAGTGTATGCGCGCCTTACTTAACTGTGGTTGGCTATTATTATCATTTTTTACTTCGATTTAATTATCTCTAAATAACTTTACACTTTTAAATAGAATTAAAAAATATTTTTGAACTATAATTTAAAAACAAGTAAAAAATACATGCCACGTATATAAAAATATATTCAAACTTGTATGTAACAAGTGAAGCAGTTCAACAAAATAAAAAGTTGTTAAATACTGTTAAAAATTTAATTATTTAATAACAAATACAAATATAATGCAAATGGCTAATTAGTTAATTGTACACTGATAATTTATAATTAACGCAAAGTGTGTGTGACTAAAGATTCTGTTAATTTTTACAATATATTTTATATAGTGTATATATTATATAGTTTATAAAATGTATATACAGTATATATATATAGTGTATAATGTAAAAAAAATGTTTCTCAAATTCTAAATTGCGCAAAATGAATTTAAGATCAATATAAACTTTGCATATCTGAGTCATATTAAGAATCACTGTCTCGTATATACTCTCATTATTGTATAGATTATACTGCTCAAATTAATGGAATTTCTAAATGGTGCTTAGCATTGATTATAAATTAGTAGTATACAATTATGCATTTGGCAAATTGCATTAATTTCATAATTGTTTTTAAACAGCTAATAAAATAATGTTAAATATTATTTTATTTGTTCAAACTTTTATACAACTAATGCCAACATATTCTTTTACGTATCTACATACATTTATGCCATTTTACGATGTAATTTTACAACACAATTAATTGTTAATATTTTGTAAAAATATAAGCTAGAAAAAGATATATAATAAGCATTTTATAAATATTAAAATGAAAAAAAAATTTTACTAGAATTTTATTTTATCTTCCAATTACAATTACAAAGTAATACATATGAAATGTAATTATACTAGACTACATTATAATTATATAGATCACATTGTCCGTAAATAAAAACTTATTATTTTTAAGAAAAAAGATTAAATTTCAAACAAACTCAAATCCAAACTTTTTTCATATACAGGATGTCCCATCTTAGAAGATCCACATAAATCTCATCAGAAACTTTGCGTTATCTTAAAAAATGTTTCAAGTAAACGTTATTTGATATTGAGAAAAAATCATCCGATAATGATTTTTATTTGGCCTTGGATCCAAAGGGATTATTTCCAAGGTTAACTTAATTTTTTTAAACGAAATCACTATATCTTTCATGAATTGCACGGAGTAAATCAGTTGACGTAATTTAATGGGATAAAAAGCGCATTCAAACTTTACTTTTAAAATGCGTTTTGGTGAAACCCGATATAATAATTTTACGCTGAATTAGGGATAAGTATGCTAAATCATACTCCCTAAGGTAAATATTAAAACTATCAAAGAAATAAAATTTTTTTATTTTTTTGAAACTATAATTCTTTGTCAACGAAATACGCTAAACATTAACACAACATTATTGTTTCATATTGTAAATTAAAAATTACAAAGAAAGATAATATTTAGCACGATTTAAAATACCAGTTTGCTAAATTGTAACCATGAGTTTTTAAATCGTATCTCTAATAATAAAATTAAGAAATTGTAAAAAAAATGAAGTTTTATTTTCTACAAAAGTCTACAACAAAACATATCTATAAGAATGTTATATTTATAATCAATTTTTTATTGTCTTCAAAAATTTAACAAAAATATAAATCGGTAATAGATAGGCTATTCGAGCCGTACGCGGATGTCGGTGCGTCGATTCCAACGAAAATTAATTTTTCGTTGGAATTAACTAATTGTGCACGGGGCACAAATTTTGCTTGGTACACCGCCAAGACTTTATTACGGAACAATCTCAATTCGAGATTTTTAATTCCAAAGATCCCCTCTGTCCCCCCTAAAGAAATGTAGGCGAGAAAAATATAGATCCGAAAGTCGCTGAATCGGGAATCGAACCCGAGACCTTTCGCTTGCCGGGCGACTGCTCTCACCATCTGAGCTATTCAGACCCTTCGACTCTATATTTTTCTCTGCCTTGATAAACAACTATTTGTAAATAATGCCTTTTTCAGCCGGCGTGAATTAAACACTAAGAATATAAAGGCTCGATATATATCAAATATAAATCGGTAATAGATAGGCTATTCGAGCCGTACGCGGATGTCGGTGCCCCGTGCACAATTAGTTAATTCTAACGAAAAATTAATTTTCGTTGGAATCGACGCACCGACATCCGCGTACGGCTCGAATAGCCTATCTATTACCGATTTATATTTGATATATATGCCTTTATATTCTTAGTGTTTAACAAAAATAGTTATTGTATTACACAAAAATATTGATGAAGAGTCTTATCTCAATATAATTATAAACTTTAATAATATTTTCTTTAGTTGTCCATCTATTATAAATATAAAGATAAAAATTAATGCCTAAATAAAAAAATGAATTTAGTAAATCGTATCAGTACGATATAAGAAAAAGTTTAACTCTTATTTTTAATTTTGTTTAAGAAATACAGTAGAGGTACGATTTAACGAATGACACGATTTAGCATGCTTTCCCCTATGTCAATCTAAAAAGTCGGTTTTTTAATGTCGGTTTTTAAATTGTGATTTAAAAGTTATCAATTCGAATTGCAATTCTGTTTAAGATGTCGCATTAAAGTTTAAAATCACATCTGTGTGTGTGTGTGTGTATTTCTAAAATATATCCTTCAACTTTTCTCTTTGCATTGTTATAAAGAACTAACGTAGATCATTGAGTCTTTTTTCAGAGAAAGAGAGAGATTTGAGATGTCTTATAACTTTGTTTGCCGAACCTTATTAATGTTACTGACCTTATCCTGAGCACGTTTATAACCTTTTGTTTTTTATCCCTCTTGCCAAAAAGAATTGCCAATAAAACTATAGGCATAATTCATAAAACTTTTCCATTACGAAACATTACCTGAAGAATATCATATATCTTTTTGTATCATTTAAAAATCTAACAAAGATCTAACAAATCTTCAAGCACTCGAAACGAAAATCTAATTAATCCATACTTATAGACAACAAGCAACATCTTTAGAAAAGCTGTTAATCATTATACTGTTTAATACTGTGTCCATTTTAAACATAGGATCTAAAACTCCATTATTTCCAACGAAATGACTACAAACGATTCAAGGGTAAATATAAAAACGCATATAATTATATAATTAACCTTTTTTATAATATTTAAACAAAAATTCACTGTCAACATAGCGTGATATAGATTACAAATACAAAACAAAAAGCTATAAAGGCTTGCAAAGGCATGTATTGCGTTTATTAATAATCAAATTTATTTATTATTTTTAGACTTTTATTGTAGAAAACAATATTTATAAGGGAGAAACAACGTCTATGCCTAACTATAAGAATATTGGAGAAATGATGTGGAATAAGATTAAAAGTCATGGAGACAAAATGGCACACGTAAGTCAACACTTACACATGATATAAATACTAGACATTTTAGAAAAAAAAGAAATTTTCGAGCTAATAAGTAATAAATAAATTTCCGTGCCTAAGTAATGAGAAATATAATTTGAAAAGAAGTATTTTCTGAAATTGTATAATACTTATTGAAAGATATTGATAATTATGGGAGAACAATAGCACCTGTGTATTTTATATCAATTGTTCTTCTATCAAAATATTTATAAGATATACACAACATAAATTTGTGTTACTAAAGCTGGATTTTGTATATGTATATGATATTCTATATGCACAGTCTTATATCTTAAACTATATTCTATTTTATCATATATTATTTTAATATTTAATTTTGACAATTAGCGAAAATAAAACAGGATCAAGAGTTCTAAATGTTTTTTATATAATCAAACTTTTTTGAAAATATTATAATTTTTTCGCGCTTGTGTATTTCTTGCGCTCTCTTATTAACCCGACACTATTTTCTATTTATACTGTACTATTTATATCTATATTATATTGTATAATTGTATTATTAATGTTATTATATCATATCACATGTATATATTCGTATTTGTATTATTAAAAATACTTGCTAAAAATAAGTAGAGACATTTGTATGAGAGGAAACATAAGTTTCCAAACAAATGCTATTCAATTCAATCGCGAAATCTTTTATTGTTTCGACAATTGTAGTGAAATTTTCGTTCCCAATTTGTCAAAATTAACAGTAATAAAATTATTATATAATGAAAATAAAAAATATTCTAACACTAAAACTATTATTTCTCAACAAACTTCTGACAATATAATGTTATTGTTATCACAATATTTATTTTCTTAATTTTATTACAGTAGTAAATTACTTATAATGGATAATACGCAAAATGCTGACATGACAAAAAACGACACTTCGTGCGTGCGCTCGAAAAAGTGCGAGTGTGTGTGAAGGGAACTACTTGAGCGAGTGTTGTCAACTAAAAGAAACCAATTAAACTAAAAATTTAACAGTTATTATAAAATATGTATATGTTTGATTCTATAAAATATTTGTTATATGAACAGGCATAAAAATTTGATTTGCATTTTTAATTTTATAACGAGTAAACATTTTAGAGAAATTATAAGATATTGAAAATAAACTTAAGATATTTCAAAATCACCTAATGTTTTTTTAACTATGACTAAAAACAATCTACAATAAAACGTTTGGTATTGGGTTGAACGAAAAGTTCGTGCCGTTTTTTTTGGTCAAATTAAAAGATGATTTTTTTATTTACATGTAACTTTATTCATTAAGGTATTCGCCGTTTTTCTCGATAACCTTTAGCAATCTTTTGGGTAGCTTCATGATTCCATCCATGTAGAACTTTTTAGTTTTTTGGGCGAAAAACTGTTTCAAGTTATTTTTGCAGGCTTCCAAGGAAGTGAAGTTCTTGCCGTTAAGAAAATTTTGCAGGGACTGGAATAAATGATAATCGGAGAGTGCAAGGTCCGGTGAATACGACGGGTGGGGTAGAACATTCCAGCCAAGCTGTATCAATTTCTGCCGAGTGACCAAAAAGACATGACAACTTCACTTCCTTGGAAGCCTGCAAAAATAACTTGGAACAGTTTTTCGCCCAAAAAACTGAAAAGTTCTACATAGATGGAATCATGAAGCTACCCAAAAGATGGCTAAAGGTTACCGAGAAAAAGGGCGAATACCTTAATGAATAAAGTTACATGTAAATTTAAAAAAATAATCTTTTAATTTGACCAAAAATACGGCACAAACTTTCCGTTCAACCCAGTTTTGAGACACTTACTAAAATAGCAATAAAATTACAGCTCGACGCATGCACTGAAAAAGAAGTTACTTATGCGGAGTTACAAAATAAAGTCGTAAGATGCGCATTGTGGCTACAAGAACGAGAAATCAAATCTAGCGATATTGTCAGTGTGTGCACAAATAATCATCTCAATTCCATCGTGCCCTGCTTGGCGGCAATTTATATTAACGCAATCTTCAATCCGTGGAACGAAAACATGGACTTGCGTAAGTTCTTCCGCGATAACGCAATTTTTGATTAATATAATCAGAGAGAAGTAATTCTAAATATAATAAATATAATTTTATCTATTTTAAATTTATTATATTTTTTTATTATATTTTATAATATTTATTTTATATTTTTTTATTATAATAATATTTTAATATTGTCAAAATTTTATTATATGTATATTAGGGTGGTCGTTAAATGGAAGATCATGTTGGATGGTCATAAATCAGCTCCAAATGTAGAAAAAATGATTCTCTAATTTTTTCAGATTTTTATTTTCAGCCCTGAGTCACCCTGTTTGCACGTGAAATACCTAAAACAAAAGCTCAATGTATCATCAGGACTACCAATACAAGAAAATAAGCTGTATTAAAAAAGAATACAAAAAAAAAATTATATCTTCAACAAAAAAAAAATCAATGGAAAATAATAAATTAATCGATATATTGATACTCCGTAAAATAATAATTTAAATTTTTTCACTCAATTTGTGTGTAGTATAACACACAACTCGAGTGAAATACCTCATATACGATGTTTTACTATTTTCACGGCAATGAAACGTATTTCATAAAATGTTGCTATTTTAGACTAGAACTAACTTAAATAAATATTTTTTAAATGAAAAAGAAAATTACGTGCCAACAGGGAGACTCAGGGCTCAAAATAAAAATCTGAAAAAATTAGATTTTTTTTTTCACATTTAAAGCCGATTTACGACTATCCAACATTAAAATTCTGAAAAAACCCATATAAGAACCACCCTAATGTATATATTGTAAGAGAGTCCCTTTGGGTTAACCGGAGAACCTCTCTTAGATGTCAGGATGAGGGTATATTGATCAGCGGATAATTCTTCTGGACGATTTCAATTAAATCAGAACTCAAGCTTCTTTATAAATGGTTAAAGAAGTTTAATTAATAAACTGCGGGAGCCAATAATACAATTATAATGTCTTGAAGTCAATATGCGTGTACTCTTTACAATGTCTCTCACAAGACTCTCACTCACATGTTTTAAATCTCCCTCGCTTGTCTTACTCGCAACCCGTTACTAGGGCTGCGTTCGGAAACGTCACCCGAGTGCATTCCTTCTCTTTCTATATCGCTGAGAAATGATATAGAAAGAGAAGGAATGCACTCGGGTGACGTTTCCGAACGCAGCCCAGGGCAGACGACATACCGACGTCATCACACAACCGCAGACGCACAGACGTATGCGCGAGTTTAATATACCGAGTAGTCGAATAGTAATGTATAACCTTACAACATTTACTATATTTTTATTATATTTTTATTATAATCATATTTTAATTATATTTTATCTATTTTAAATTAATTAAAATAGATCCTTTTTATTATGTAGTTGTAAAATAATATTTATGTATTATTTATTTTATTTAGTGTTTAATATTAATGTAGTCCCTTAATTAATTGTGTGCTATTTGTCATTAGACAACACGCTGCATGCTATGCAACTCACTATTCCAAAAGTAATATTCTGCAGCGAGAAATCCGTTAACGTTATCCTGAGTGCAATAAAAAAATGTAATTACAATCCCACGATTGTGGTTTTCGGCGACTATCCCGACGCCATCTCGTTTTCCGACATCTTGAGCACGTACAGTGATACGGAAGTGAAGAATTTCCAGTATATCGATCACGATGATATAAAAAAAACGATGTGCATCATACATTCGTCAGGTACCACGGGACCACCGAAAGGCGTTGAAATATCCAATTATTCTTTGTTGCGTCTCGGCACCGATAAGAACATAGACTTGATCGATGGAGTCGCAATTTGGTTCTCGTCACTTTATTGGATGACCGGAATAATAATAAATTTCATGTCGATCGCGCAGGGCGCCAAAGTGATCCTTTATCCGGAATTCGACGAAGAAATGATATATCTATTAATCGAAAAATACAAGGTAAAAGAGCAAAAAAGATAAACATTGCTTGCAATAAAATTTATCTTTCACTTTATGTGAAAAATAAGAGAGAGAGGGGAGTGACGAAAAATCTTTATATAATATAAAAAATAAAAGTTTTAAAAAGGCACTTTTTTTATTTATTATAAATGCGCGCGAGTAATTTTAAATTCGTCTCTTCCTAACTTTAGAAAAAATGAAAATTACATATATAGAGACATATCAATTTGATTGAAATTTTTGTTAAACATTATTTTATAAATAATAATTTTATAAATAATAAATAATAAAATTATTTTTATATAGGATGGCCTACATAATTCTTAACAGCTTGATATTTTTGTGCTATAAATTTTATATTATGTTGCATAATTCATACATGTTTTATGCATACTATCTCAAATTTCTTTGTGAAATTTTAGATTCAAGAATGTTAAAAAAATAATTATACAATTTTATACTGTAATGATTTTCATAACATGATTTACAAAATTAAATTCTGAAATGTATTCAGCAAAAATTTGCTAAGATGATTTGCGCTAATACTACAATTAGTAATATTTATTTTATAAAGGCAATTTTATAAAAATTGCTACATATTATAAAATCAATAACTTTAAAATTTAAATTACATTTTTTTTATAACACAATATTATACATTGTTATATTAAAATTAAAATGATATGCTAAAATTTGTCTGCATGCTTTCTTACCTGGGAATATCAAGTAACATATGCATTTTACATTTTTACATATAATAATAAGACACAAAAGTATAAATCTTTTATGATGATCTTCTATGATGATCTTTAATGATAAACTTTTTTATGATTTCTTGTGCTATTTAGATAACTATGGTCTTTCTAAGCACGTATATGATAAATCGGTTTCTCAGAGCAAATCACATACAAAAATTTCCATTATCGTCTTTAAAAAGTATAATTTTTGGCGGTTCAAGAATTGAACTAAAAGTACACGAAAAAATAAGATGTATTTTATCACATGTGCAAATATTACAAGGTTTTGGTAAGATATTATTTTAATATAATTAAATATCTCAATATCAATTAATATGAATATTAATATAAATAAATATATATATATATATATGCATATATATAAAATATAAAATATCTATACTAACAAAATATGTAATAAAAACTTAATCATTTATCTTCGTTTCAAGGAATGACAGAACTTAGTGCATTTGGGACACTGCAGAAATCGAGTCATAAGAGTGGATCTTGCGGAACAGTACTTCAGAATGTACAGATGAAAATCGTTGACCTAGAAAACGGAAAGGCTCTTGGACCAAATCACTTGGGAGAATTGTGCATAAAGACGGAAACTTTAATGAATGGCTATTACAAAAATCTTGAAGCAACTAAAAATATTGTTGATGAACAAGGTAAAAGAAATCTATACATTTTTTTTCATATTAGTGTCTTTTCTCCATCTTTCCCAAATGATTTCGACTCTGACATTATCGAGGTTATAATCTTGGTTAACTTCCAAAACTTTTTAGATATTGCTTATTATTTATTAAAAAATTACATAAATAAAGCTTTATGCAAATCAAACTTTGATTAAAATAAATTGTTAAAATATAATATTAGACATATTACATAAATGTTGAACAAATGAAAATGTCACTGATTGAAACAATGACAAAATTTCATCAAAGATTACTATAAGTATTTCTCTAAACTTGTAACGGTCGCTTTTCGCGAGCTCGGAATAACTCGGTCGGGATCAGGGCTCGTAAAAAGGGTGAGACAACGAACGTAGTATTGGGTATAATATATACAGTTTATTAAATCTAGGTGTCAGTATTTACAAGTGTTCGTGTGTATGTGTGTGTGTGTAACGCCTGTCTTTAAATTTCCGGATATTATGCGGGTCTTTAAATCGCCTCGGAGTGTTGGTTGACACGTACGCCGGTGTGTATGTGTGTATGAGCGGGATGGTCGTGTTTACGTCGCCCGCTAGACGCGGGGTCGGGGCGGCGCGAGGGGCGCTCGGTGTTGTCGCGACGCGAGTCGACGCGGGTAGAAAAACGCGTCAGCTGAGAGCGGCCGCTCTCTTCGATATATCGAAGAGAGCGCAATCGAACGGCGCGCGTAGTAGTCGGCCGCGTTGTCGGCAGGATTACGCAGACCGTGATTTATTAAATGACGCGACGGCTCGGTGTGTCACGGCCGTCCGTATGGGGTGCGGAGGGAGGAACGCACTGACGGTCGAGAAACCTCGACGAAGGCGGCGGAGCTCCACCCGCTGACGTCAGCGCGCTTTTTGCGGGGCGCGGTCGGAACCCCGGACTCTCGAGAATATCTCGGGGGAGACAGAGGACCTCTACCTCGAAGTCGGGGGAACAGTGGAAGCGGAAGCCGGAAGTTCGGAGCACGGAGATTATCTCCGCAGAGGCAGCGTACTCGTCTACCTCGGTCTCTTTTTCCGGGCGGATGGATTCTCCGGTACGGCGGAGTCGGAACGGTATCTGAGAGAGCTCTTATCGCGAGCTCTCTTTTTATACGGATCGAGTAACGGGATCGGAGGCTGGATCGAAGGAGAGGGAGTGGGGGTGATGGTACTCGGTTTATTTCGGCGCGCGTCGGGCGTTTACGGTGAACCGTGTTTAACGGTTTGATTAATTAAATGTGGCGCTCGGCGCCTGCCGAGCCCGGCCGGTGTTCGCCAGGCGCAGCCTTCCGACGGGTGGACGGTCGGGAACGATGCGGGGGGCGTCGTTACAAACTTTAGGAAAAATATTCACACTTTTTGTTTCCTCCACTTCCTCCATTTTATGTTTCACTGATTATGACAGTAAGATTTCACTGAAAAATCAACCACTCAATAACTGATTCCTCTTACAAAGAACGATGGTGAAATCCCTCTCCGATTTTCATGAGCTTAAGATATGTTGTAGTTTAGGTGAAAATAAGAAACACATCTTTTCTTATATAACCATTTTGTTCATTTTAAGGTGAACAACTCCTTTAAAAAAGTTCTTATATATCTACGAATGCCATTAAAATAAAAAAACAATTTTTTTTATTTTGACGGTATTCGTAGAAATATAAGAACTCAATTTCGTGCTCTTAACAATGTTATTTATAGTCACACTAATATTACTACTTAATGCGCTACTTAAAGCCCTATAATTTTTATTTGAAAAATTTTTTTCAAAAAGCATTTGTTTTCGAGTTACGAGTATATACACTACGCAAAACAATTAGGGGAGCGCTTTAAAACTTGCAAAATTTGATGATTTTTAAGAAGCCATATCTCGGCTTAGAGAGGTCGTAGAACAATGTTTCTGAGCGCATTTTAACGGGCAAAGCCTCAACTTTAAAGTGGGTAATGTAGCATTATTCGTCTCATCAAACTGTTTTTTGTGTGAAGCTTAAAATCAGATGGCGAAAAAACTCTGGAAATTTCTTGACTTTGTAATTGTCCATGGAAAAAGCAGGGATGGAACCATAAATGCCACCACATTGGCTTTGAAGTAGGAACTCTTCCCTTTAAAATGCCGCAAGAAACATTGCTCTATCATGCCTAGGAGCCGAGTTATCGCATTTCAAAGTCACCCCTGCATTTTGCAAGATTTTTAGCAATACCGCCGGCATTCGCGTTATCCAATGTGCACCATGGGAAGGTTGCTCGGTTGGATTTTGCACATCATGTGATGGTGTATGTGTACGTCAATGTTAAGTGTGTGCGTGATGCGTGTGTGTGTGTGTGTGTGTGTTTGTCAGCAGAGATAAGGACCCCACGTTTCGTCACTCCCGCTGCTATGTGTGTGGGTGTATGGGTGGGTGGGTGTGGGTATGTGGGTGTGCGCGCATACACCCACATACACACTCACATACACCCACACACGTACACACACACCCCCACCTATACACTCACACACACTTACACACACAGCAGAGAAAGTTTGGAGTCGTTAACTACCGCGGAGTGACGAACCATGGGGTCCTTATCTCTGCTGACACGCACACACACGCATCACGCACACATTCTCTTAACATTGACGTACACATACACCATACACATGCAAGTTTTAAAGCGCTTCCCTAATTGTTTTGCGTAGTATATAAACATATGTATATATAATATACGTATAACCTAAATTTAATTAAACAAGGTTTAAGATTTTATTGACCAACACTGACTAAGACTAATTCTTATATTATAAGACTTTATTTGGGAATAATCTCAATTCGAGATTTATTTCCCGACTCCCCTCTAACCCCCCTATAAAATTATAGGCGAGAAAAATATAGATCCGAAAGTCGCTGAATCGTTTCCCGATTCAGCGACTTTCGGATCTATATTTTTCTCGCCTATAATTTTATAGGGGGGTTAGAGGGGAGTCGGGAAATAAATCTCGAATTGAGATTATTCCCAAATAAAGTCTTATAATATAAGAATTAGTCTTAGTCAGTGTTGGTCAATAAAATCTTAAACCTTGTTTAAAAATTCGACTGGCAAATCACATCTTATATAAATTTAATTAAACCAAATAATACACAAAAACCTAAGAGGACGCAATAAAATATTTAATAGTAATAATATTACATATAATATAAACCCAATTTTTTTAGGATGGCTGCATTCGGATGACATTAGTTATTTCGATGAAAATGGAGAACTTTTTATTGTCGATAGAATAAAAAACCGTATAAAATACAGAGGATATCAAATCTCACCTGGAGAAATCGAGAGTGTCTTACTATTGCATCCAGCAGTATTGGAAGTTGCAGTAACAGCAATTCCTCATCCAATAGACGATGAACATCCTGTTGCTTTTGTCGTCAAGACGCCAGGAGTCGAGGTATAATTTTGTTACAAATATGATAAGGCTACAAGAGTGAGTGTTTACGTTCACAAAATTGTAACTTTTAAGAAATTCATAATTTATAAATAGTATCAAAATTTTAAGAATCTTTCGAGAGCTTTTTTTCTAAATGTTTATAGTCAATTTATTAACAAATCTATTGTCACTAATTATTTTTATAGATTACTTTTTAATGCAGAGTATAAAATCATGTATTCTATAATGCAATAATGATTAAATTGCATATGCGCAGGTAACGGAACAAGAACTAATAGACTTGGTGACAAATAACATGATGGATCAATATAAGCTTCGCGCTGGAGTGATATTTCTAAATGCTTTACCACATACAAGTACAGGAAAAATTGCAAAGAAAGAATTAAAAGCTATGGCTAAAGAATTGCTTATATAAATAAAAAGAAATTATAATTATACTTTTAATCATTATTATAATTACATATTCATAATTTATATAACTTTTTCATATATCTGGACATCCATATACATACATACATTCTTAGAATTTTTTTCCAAATTATAGATAAATAAAAATAGAATATATATGTATAATACTGTTACGTCCCTGGTCTTTCTTCCCCTGAATATCATCCCTTGAGTGTCATCGAGGAGCTTCATCGTAAAGGGGGTTGTTTATTGACAACCGCCCTGTCATTGTTTTTCGGCTCCATGACAGTTTTGGTCTGGCTGACGCATCGAGCGGACGCATGTGGATCAGACAAGCTTTCTTACATTGTACATGCAAATAATATTGTATCTCGTTGCTTTCGCGTATTGGGTCGTGATATTAAAGACCATTGCTTCCTTACGAGAGTGGATTCATTTCGCGCGCGAGTGAGTGCGAGAGTGAGTGTGACATTTTTGCGAGAACCGCAAAAGCCGTCCCGAGGACGTAACATTTTGGGGGCTCGTCCGGGATAAAAGGAACATCTCACCGCAGCGGAACAGAACATCGAAAATGTTACATTCCCCGAGGATTACCCGTTCACAAGCTCTGTCTCGAGCGACTGACAGCGAGGAATCGAAAGAGCAAACGGGCTCGTTATCGGAAGTCGCAGGAGAACCAGCAGCGACAGAATCTACAGCTCTTCGGGCTCTCCTTCTAGAAATGCGAGAGATGCGACAGGAGCAGACACGTCGAGAGGACGAAATTGCGGCGATGCTGCGTCGTCACGACGAGGAACTTCAAGCCTTAAAAGAGATTCATTCCCGACCACAAAATCTACAGTTAAGTCCTTTTATTAATAGAACGTGTGGAAATTCGGGTGCGCACTTTTCAAATGAGAGAGAGAATGATTTTCGCGCGATATTAGGATTCAAATTAAAATCTGATACTAATGACGGGACAGTATCACTTCGTGAATTTTTCTCGCAGTTTAATTTAATTGCACGAGCAAATAGTTGGGATGATGCGACAAAGACTGTTGCACTTGCTTCGAGTTTGAGAGGAAAAGCGCGTTCGGTATTAGAGACGGTAGAAGACGTGTCCAATTTAGAATTTAATGAATTAAAATCAAAGCTTGAATTACGTTTTGGAGAAGGACACTTATCACAAAATTATTACGTACAATTTACAAATCGGAAACAAAAGTTTGGGGAAGATTTGGCAACATTAGGTTCAGAACTCGATAGATTGGTTCGCCTTGCGTATCCCGAGTGCCCACACGAAATCCGAGATAAGATCGCCTGCGCGCAATTCGTTTCGGCGATATATGATAGTTTTGTCAAACGAACTTTACAATTGGAAAATATAACCTCTTTGAGTTTGGCAATTGAAAGGGCAAAAGCAATAAAAATAATTCAAGGGGAGGGTTTCGAGAAAAAGAGAGGAAATTTAAATTTTAATAAAAATTTTTCGGGTGTTGAAAAAAAGAGCGCGCAGGGTAATAAATTAGAAGGCGAACGGGATAAAAAAGATAAGAAGGAAAATAATGAAAAAGGAAATTGGCCAGGCAGCAAATTTAGCGCCGGCCGAAGGGAATGTTGGACATGTGGGAAAATCGGACATTTCCGGTACGAATGTCCTATTGAGAAGGGAAACTCGATTTAGCCGAACTTTTCGGGGAGAGTTTGGCTTCCGTGAAAAATTCCTCGGAAATTGTATTAAATGTTAATAGGATTAAGAATAACGATTATTTCATTTACAGGGGAAAAGTAGATAATAAAGTATGTTCTTTCAAGGTCGACACGGGCTCTGATGTTTCCATAATAAATAGCAAATTTGTTGATAAAAAGAAAAGAAAGATTTGTAAGAAGTTTGTTAATTTGAGATATCCCACCGGAGAAAAAGTTCGTGTAGAGTTTTGGGCAGAAATTAAAGTTGAATTAGGAAAATATTCTCTAGAAATTCCAATGTTTATTGCAGACATAAATGATGAATGTCTTTTGGGAATAGATTTTCTAAAAATGGTTAATTTGGATAAAGTCTTTGAATCGGCTTTTGGAACTCCGATATTTGAAAAAGAAATAGCTAGAATTGAAGATTCTTTTAAAGAAGTTCCGATCCCCTTGAAAGAACTCTATGAAACGAATTCTCAACATTTAACTGAAGTAGAAAAAGAAAGTTTTGTCGATTTTCTTGATGAATTTGATGATTTATTTTCTGAAAACATTATTGCAGGGAATTGTAATGTTGTAGAACATATTGTAAATGTGCGAGATTCTCCTCCCATAAAACAGGTTCCTCGTAGGATTCCGATTCAAATGAGGGAAGAAGTCGATAAGATTTTGGAAGATATGAGTTCACGTGGAGTAATTGAGGAATCACAGAGTCCATGGGTTTCCCCTGCTGTCATGGTTAAAAAGAAGGACGGTTCTATAAGATTCTGTGTTGATTATCGAAAATTAAACGAGGTGACTATTAAGGATTCTTATCCCCTTCCCCGAATTGATGACATTCTTGACCAGCTAGCGGGTAATTTTTGGTTTTCCACACTTGATCTTAAAAGTGGGTATTGGCAAATTAAGATCCGTCCCGAGGACAAAGAGAAAACGGCTTTTTCAATCGGTAAGGGACTTTGGCAATTTACAATTATGCCCTTTGGTTTATGTAACGCCCCTGCAACATTTGAACGCCTTATGGAAAAGATTTTACAAAATTTATTATCAAAAATTTGCCTTGTATATTTGGATGATGTGATAATTTTTGGGAAAAGTTTTATTGAAATGATAAACAATCTTAGAACGGCGTTTTTACGATTAAGAGAAGCGAATTTAAAAATAAACCCGAAGAAATGTGTTATTTAGTAAAAGCGTAAAATATTTGGGTCATGTGGTTTCTGCGGAGGGCGTTGTTACAGATCCCGATAAGATTTCCGTTGTTAAAGATTGGCCAATCCCTCACACAAAAAAACAATTACGAAGTTTTCTCGGATTTTGTTCTTATTATCGTAAATTTGTTAAAGGATTCTCTTCCTTAGCTAAGCCCCTTTACATGTTGACAGAAGGTCAAACTAAATACGTATGGGGAGATGAATGTCAGAAAGCTTTTGAAAAGTTAAAGTTTTTATTGTGCTCTTCTCCAATTCTTTCCTTTCCGAGAGAAAAGGGAGAATTTTTATTAGATACTGACGCATCGAATATAGGGATCGGTGCAGTGTTGTCTCAGAAGCAAGATGGAGAAGAGAAAGTAATTGCTTATTTTAGTCGTGTGCTTAATAAAGCCGAACGAAACTATTGCGTTACTCGACGGGAACTTTTAGCGATAGTAGATTCTATAAAGTTTTTTCGTCATTATCTTTTGGGACAAAAATTTTTAATTCGAACGGATCATGTTTCGTTACGGTGGCTTTTATCTTTCAGAGATTTGGAAGGTCAATTAGCTCGATGGATGGAAAGATTGCAGCAATACGAGTTTGAGATTATCTATCGTAAAGGGACTTCTCACAATAATGCTGACGGATTATCCAGAAGACTTTGTGAATCAAACAATTGTCAATATTGTGCAAAAGTGGAAAGGAAAAGCTCAGAAGAGAAGGAACAAACAGTTTCTCGCATCGTGTTCGAAGGCGAAAATTTGGAAAATTGGCGTGAAACTCAACGACAGGATCCTGACATTTCATTTATTCTTCATGCCAAGGAAACAGCAATTCGTTCCCCACGTTCAGAAATAGTCGGAGAGGATATTTCAACTCTAATATATTGGTCGTATTGGGATTCTTTGATTGTGAAAAATGGGATCCTCTATAAAAAATGGGAAGCTCCAAATTTAAAATCAAGTTTTCTCCAACTCGTGGTTCCTCGAGTACGAATAAAAGAGATATTAGAGGAGACGCATGATTCTCCAGCAGGAGGACATTTCGGAGTCAATAAGACTCTAGAAAAAATTCGAAAACGATTCTTCTGGGCAACCTGCAAACAGAATGTTGAGGAATGGTGTAAAACCTGTAAAATCTGTGTTTCGAAGAAAGGTCCTTCAGGAAAAGGGAAATCTCCTCTACAAATTTATAATGTTGGAGCTCCATTAGAGAGAATACAGATGGACACACTTGGTCCTCTTCCTTTGACAAGATCTGGAAACAAATATTTGCTTGTTATCGTAGATTGCTTCACTAAATGGGTAGAGGCTTTTCCTATTAAAAATATCAGAGCTAGAACGGTCGCTGAAGTCTTTGTTAATCAATTTATCTCAAGGCATGGAATTCCAAATGAAGTTCACACCGATCAAGGGAAGTACTTTGAATCACAACTTTTCTCAGAATTAATGAAATTACTCGGGATAAAGAAGACTAGAACTACTGCCCTTCATCCTCAATCTGACGGACAAGTAGAACGCCAACATCAGACTATTTCAAATTTCTTGGCGAAATACGTGTCAGAAGATCAAAAGGACTGGGATCGATGGATTCCCATGTTTCTTTTAGCTTACAGATCTTCGAAGCATGAAACCACTGGCGTGACTCCGGCAGAGCTATATTTTGGTAGGGAACTTAGGTTACCTGTGGATCTTTTACGAGGAAGTCCTGAATCTTCTGAAGGAAGACTTTCGGGAAGAAATTTTACTAGAAATCTAAAAGAGAAATTAGAGGAAATCCATTCTTCAGTTAGAGAGCGAATGAATCTGAAATTTTCTCAGATGAAGATTCGTTATGATCGTGGTGCCAGAAGAATTCTTTTTGAAGTAGGACAGAAAGTTTGGTTTTATAATCCTCGTAGAATTAAAGGGAAAGCTCCGAAGTTACAAGGAAGTTGGGAAGGTCCATTCCGAATAGTGAAAAAACTTAGTGACGTGGTGTTTTGTATAGAAAAGTCGTCTAGACATAAGAGAAAAATTGTACATTCAGATAGATTAGCTCCTTTTCTCGAGAGAAGTTTAGAAAACTAATAAAGTAGATTGGAGCCCGGAAATGTCGATTTTTCTTTAAAAATTCGGGGGGATATTTTTAATTTAAGGAAAAGTAGAATAAGTTATTGCGCATTTTATTTTCCGTTTTAGAGTCTTCAATTTGGGAAGAGGTTTGTCTTTAACCTGGGAAGAGTTTTCTGAATGGCGGAAAAGTTGATCTTCCAGCTTAGTCTTCCAGGAAGGAAATCTTCATTTGTCTTTGTTCTACTCTAAGAAGACTGTCTCGCCCGCGGTTTTTGATCCGTGGTTTTCCCGCGGGACTTTGGGCAAATGCCGAGACAGGGACTTGGGGAGTTCATGAGGGACGATGGGTCCACGGAAAATACCCCCCCCCCCTTGTCCGAACCGGAGGACGTAGGGAGACCGGGACTTGTCTTCAAGGAACTTTAAAAGTCGATTGGGACCAAATTGACGGAGTCGCTCGGTAACCTGCGGCAGCAGCCCAGGGTAGGGCAAGAAGACTCGTCGGTGCCCTGGAATCGACAATTGGTGCAGACGTACTGTGGATTTAGATTGGCGGAGATAACTTGTGCGGATGTGCGAC
Organism: Prenolepis imparis; assembly: GCF_030444845.1. NCBI lineage: Eukaryota > Metazoa > Arthropoda > Insecta > Hymenoptera > Formicidae > Prenolepis > Prenolepis imparis. Next base: position 164,735 of record NW_028141194.1, on the reverse strand, counting down.
GGGATCCAGAATCGCGGATTGTTCGGTAACCTGTGGGAGAAGCCCAGGATAGGACAGGGATATTCGCTGGAGTCATGAAGTCGACATCGAAGCACAGAATTTTGGATTAACGGTGGATGCCCCTTGTTATCGATTGTCGGGACAACAATCTTGACGGAGGGGGGCAGTGTTACGTCCCTGGTCTTTCTTCCCCTGAATATCATCCCTTGAGTGTCATCGAGGAGCTTCATCGTAAAGGGGGTTGTTTATTGACAACCGCCCTGTTGTTTTTCGGCTCCATGACAGTTTTGGTCTGGCTGACGCATCGAGCGGACGCATGTGGATCAGACAAGCTTTCTTACATTGTACATGCAAATAATATTGTATCTCGTTGCTTTCGCGTATTGGGTCGTGATATTAAAGACCATTGCTTCCTTACGAAAGTGGATTCATTTCGCGCGCGAGTGAGTGCGAGAGTGAGTGTGACATTTTTGCGAGAACCGCAAAAGCCGTCCCGAGGACGTAACAATACATATAGAATATAATGTATCTAATGACAATAAAAATGATATATATATACACTCAGCCAAAAATAACTTAAAAAGTAGTAAAAAATTGTCAAGGTTCAAGAATTTATAACTCAGCTAATAATTATGATATCGAGGTGTTTAGAAAACGAAAATAAAGCTTGAAGATTGTAGTTTGAGAAAATTTTAGTGCCGATTACGTGGAATGATCAGTTTTGCAATGACAAATGATAGTATGTGAACCTGCAAAACTGTTGAATAGAAGGTCCACTTTCCTGAATTGCACGGCGTGAATCAGTTGACGTAGCTCAATGGGATAAAAAGCACATGAAAATTTGAACTTTTCTCTTTAAAATGTGCTTTGGCGGAACTCGATACGATACTTTTTCGCTAAATTATCGCAATTTGAAAAAAGTCAGTTTTTTAAGGACAAATTGTGATTTAAAATGTGTATCTGCTATCTTTATCAATTCGAATCGTTGCAATTATTCAAGAATGTTGCATTGAATGCGGAGGTGTCCCGAAGCGAGCAAATTGTGCCGGGTATCTGCCACAAACAAAGTCCGAGTAAGATATTCGCGGGGTTTTCGCCGTAAGAGTTTGGCACTACTTTCTCGGGAATCGGAGGGGATCCATGAGGATTTCCCCGCGTAAAAAAAAGTAAAAAAGTGAAAAAGTAAAAAAAGAGCATCCATAATGAATTTAAATAAATTTTAATTAATATTCATTATTCGTCATCAAAGCTTGATGAAATATCCATGATTACTCTATATGACGTCCATATGACATCTATGAATACATCTAATGGATGTCGAATGGACATAGCAAATGCGGAACTATGGATGTCTAGTAGAGATCCATAAGATGTTACGTGGATGTCTAATGGAGGTTTTGAATCTCCATGGTGGACGTCTACTGGACATCCATTAGAAGTTTTTGTTCTGTGTGTGAAGTGTCGCAGGAAATGGTTACCGTCGATTTACATAACGTAATTAATATATTTAAAAAAAAGATTAAAAAGGAAGGAGCCAATATAACTGTTGTAATTTATAAAATAATTATTTTTATTTTTATTTAATCTGCACGAAATATAATGTTATTTTAAATTATTGAAAATTAAAACTTATAAAAATATTTTAACGAAAGAAAATTGTACGAATATATTCTACAAAAATATATGATATTAAAAATTGCGCCAACTAAAAATAGAAAATTACAATTTCAAACATTTTAATGAAAAACTGTTCTTTCTAATAGTTATTTTAATTTTTTACATAAATAATGATATTAAAAAGTAGCGCAAACTAAATTAAAATGATATGATATATGACATAATTATAATATACATATGTATGCATGTATTTTACTTTCTTTCTAAAGTACTGTTGATTTTACAAATAATAAAAGAAATAAATAAAATTAAAAAATTGAAAAAGTTTCCAAAAGAATCAAGGTTTTTAACGAATATTTTCAAATGATCATATTAAGTCTAGTTAAGTTATAATAAAAAATTAAAAAGCGGTTGCTAACTTCATCTCATTCTAACGAGACGGTGAAATAGAAAAAATATTAATAAGTATTCTTTTCACCAGTGGAAAATGTCCATCACGTTTTATTTTTCTAACTTATTTAAAATATGAAATTAAAATAAAAACATAATTTTCTCCTCTTCTCCCCCACCCCCCAAAATCACTCGTTAGATTGTACTGAATAATTCAAAACATGCATTTGTTCTAAAAATGTCATATTCCTGACTTAATTCTTCAACGATTTTTGCTTTGTCAAAATTTTTTCTGAAACTTAGTTCTTATATTATAAAAAAAAAATTATTAGCGAATTACGAGATTAGTATGGGAAATAGACAGAAGCCTTTTAATTATGAACCAGCAGTTAAAATATTAATACATATATTAAAATCGTATTATTTCTGTTTGGTAAATTTTTTTCTTTTTATTATTGATATAATTAAATATATATATACCTAAAATAGACATATATACCCAAAATATATATGAGAATTTCTTTTAGTATGTTAAATTTACTATTAAAATTACTAATTAAATTAATAAATAAATACATAATAAATAAAAATATATCTATTTTGTATCTTTAATATACTTTTATTTATTTATCTACTGAAAGCTATATGTATATATAATTATTTCAATTGTCAATTAAACACATGAAGTAGTTTTAGTTTCCCTTGAGTTTATCATACAAAGATAAAAAATTTTGATCACAAAAATTTATAATATAATATAAAACATATAATAGTATAGAGAATAATTTTGATGATAGTAAGTTATGATTAAAGACATATTTGCGTCAACACAAATAAATAAAATTAATAAAATTTAGATATACAAACGCTTTTCCTCAAATCTTTTCTTACAATTACACACTTTTCCTTTTTTTTGTCTGATTACATAGAGGTCTAATTATTTTTCAATGTTTAATTTGCAAAAGACATAACAAAAGAAACTTTCTTATTGAATTTAAGCTAATTTATGTACTATATATATATACATACATATATATATATGTATATAAAAGAAGGAATTATAAAAACCACACATATGTATACATTGTACATATCTCTTGTGTAACTTATTACTCTCTTTTCCTGTCGTCTCATAATTTCCGCCATATCATAGTTCACGCGCATCCCTTTTACTAGAGAAAACATTTTACGTTTTACGTTCCATAAATTATAAATGAACGTAATAGCAAACTAAGCGTTCAATATGCGTTTTCTCAGCTCCTCGCGCGATTTTTTTTTCCACAAATTCTCGGAAATAACTGTAAAGACAGTTGTGTTCGAATTGTAATAAAAGATACGTTTTATTTTCCGTTCGTAATACGTCTGCGAGATTATTATTATGACGGAGATATTGACACTGGAAAAAGTTCTTGCCTTTCTAAAAGTAGATCTAGCGTTTGCTTGTTGTTGGCCACTTCCGGTGACGGCCACAAAGTCTCAAAAAATTCGTGACAAGATATTTCGATGGTGTTGTTGCCTAAATGGTACGCTAATGTCGATATCGTTAATGTATACGTTAGGTCTCGAACGTGATAATATGTTTCTTCTTATGAAAGTGGGTTGCGAGCTAAGTGCCTTTCTACAAGTTCCAATACAGATTACATTGTTTACGCTTCAGAGTGATCGTTTGCAAGTAAGAGATAAGATATATCTTTGTTTTGGATTAATAGTAATTTTAATTTATATCTATATCTATTTATATCTATTTGCATTAATATAATAAATATTAAAAATATATAAATTTTAAAATGAATATATTACGAAAAATATTTCATATTTTTTGTGTCAAAATGTGTCAAAATGAAGCATAAAACATCTCGTAAACTATTCATTTTTCAATTATTCAATTTTAACAATTTTTTACACTAAATATTATGACGAATCGATTTATGTAAAAAAATTATAGTGATTTTATTTATAAAAGTAATAATGACCTAAAAATCTTAAAAATACCTCCATATGAAATGAGATTATGCTTACAACAAGATCCTCCTTCGAAATCCTACAACTTTTGTATGAAACATTTTTCGATGGAAATCTTGGTTTTCGAGAAATTTCAATCCAAAAGTTAAAATGAGACATTCTGTATACAAACTTAAGGCATTTAAAATAAGCTGCAATGAAATAATTCTTAAACATCTGTTTCTTCTTCTATGATCTCGGATTACTTCAAGATTATTTCTAATTAATTTATTGAATTCATGTTTTTCTATATACTTTTATGGTGTCGAAATAGAAATATAGCGCTTCGTTTAAAAAAAAAAAAAACAGAATAATTTTAATATAACCTTGAAAAATTAAATAAAAAGATTTTTTGACATTATATAATTCTAAGAAATAATATAAAAGAAATCTTTTTAAATTTTTTATATCTTCTATAGTTTAACAGTTATTTCAAATAACACTTATCTAGAAATATAGAAATCATTGTGATGGAGAGACGCACAAATATATTATTATTATGTATAGATCTGGTTGATGCATATGAGATAAAAATATTATATCTTTCATATTATATATTTGTGCAGGTTATAATATATGAAATGGAAAATTTCATCGAACAAGCAACATCAAAAGAGAAAAGTGTTATTCAGAAATATATTGATAAATGCAAATTATTTTACATTATGACATTAAGTTGGATAACTATAACTGCTGTCGCTATAATTGTTGGGCCACTGTTGCTACCTCAATCCTTTCCAATCGAAGTACAGTATCCATTTTACGTGGGCCAGCAACCTCTAAAAACTGTCATTTATTTGCATCATGCGATGGTCGTGTATCAAAGTTACGTACAAGTATGTAGCAACGTTTTTGTAGCTGTTCTACTTTGGTTTGTAGCGGCAAGATTTGAAATTTTGTCTCACAAATTTCGGAAAGTTAGAAGTTTTTCAGAGTATAAAATCTGCATACAGTTGCATCAACAGCTATTACGGTGAGATAAAATATATTATGGTGGAATAATATTTCTATCTTTTATCTTTTCAATGTTGTACTTGCAATATATGACTGCAGTGAGAGAAGCCAGAAATTTTAAAATAATTTGATGTTGTGAATAATAATAATAGAAATTAAATATTTGTCTAAATTTTTTTTTATTTTAAAATAGTGTCATACTGTTTTATATTTCTGTCGTTCATTGTCAATTTTAAAACAAAAATAAAGAAATTAAAAGTTGATTACAGATATGCGAAAGATGTTACTATGACGGTTCGTTATATAGCATTGTCATCAATAGGATTCAGTACTATAGCAGTAGTATTCAGCGGTCTTACCTTTTTAAGTGTGAGTTGTGTCTATTTTATTTGTTTAACGTATTTTGCTTATATAGCGAAAAGTATGATAAATAGTACCGTTCGTTAAATCGTAGCTCTACTGTATTTCTTAAAGAGTTAAAATATTTTAAAATGTTATTGCTGTTGTATCGCTGTTGTATCGTAGCTAGTCTCACTCGAATGCCGCAATGTTTGTTTCCTTTTCAAGCGATCCGTTGATAAATGACGTTCATAAATTTATTTTGTGTAATTTTTATGTAATATTCGGTACCCCGTGCCTAAACTATTATTCAGAGAGATAAGCAGTTTAACATATTATTTAAGTATTTTTTTATCTTATTTAATCCTGTATATGGAAGCATTGATAAATCGATAAAATGTTTTATAATTATTTTTTTTTATTCACACAAAGGCCGTAGCCAGTTAAGAAGGACCAATCTGCTCCCATACGATTCACGCTTATTTTTTTTACTTTGATTGCTGTCAATGTCACTTACAATTTAGCCAAATATTAGTTCTTAATATTGAACCGTTTTGATGTAAAAAATAAAAATAAAAATGATGAAAATAATTCATATCTTTTGATCGGCCAAACCGATTTTGATGAAATTTTAATATGTTGTAGATATCATTAAGACACATTTGTGGAAAATTTGGGAAAGGTTTCTGATGACAGAAACATTGATTTAAAAAATGAATAAATGTTTTTGCTTTTTTTTAGTCCCGATATCTTTCTGGTACAATTACGCAAAAATGTTTGTAGAATCTTGGAATAGTTTTCTATCAAACATTATTTTTTTTGAAGCAATAAAATGGATAGGCGGTATTTTTAAGATATAAAGTATTCATTTTTATTTTTTTTAAATATGATATGCTTTTGGTACGACCGTCATATATTTTTTGTAGAATTTTGAGACAGTATTCTACAACAAGTAATTTTTTCGAAACAAAAAAATAGGTAGGCGGAAGTTTAAAAAAATAAAGTATTCTTTTTTATTTTTTTTAAATATTATATGCTTTTGGTACGATTGCCATATATTTTTTGTAGAATTTTGAGACAATATTCTACAACAAGTAATTTTCTCGAACCAATAAATGGGTGGAAGGTACTTAAAAAATTTTTTTTTCAAAATTATTATAGTTTTTTGATACTATCGCCATATTTGGGTTTAGAATCTTGGAATGGAATCTTACAAGTAATTTTCCGGAATCGATTAAATGAATAGATGGTACTAAAAAAATTATAAAATAAAATAAAATGAAATAATTATAAATTTTATTGCTTCAAAAAAAATAATATCTGATAGGAAACTATTCCAAGATTCTACAAAAATTTTTTCGTAATTGTACCAGAAAGATATCGGAATTAAAAGAAAGAAAAACATTTATTCATTTTTTTAATCAATGTTTTTGTCATCAGAAACCTGTCCCGAATTTTCCACAAATGTGTCTCAATGATATCTACAACATATTAAAATTTCATCAAAATCGGTAAAGCCGATCAAAAGATATGAATTATTTTCGACATTTTTATTTTTATTTTTTACACCAAAACGGTTCAATATTAAGGACTAATATTTGGCTAAATTGTAAGTGACACTAATAGCAATCAAAGTAAAAAAAAATAAGCGTGATCCGTGTGGGGGCAGATTGGTCCATCTTATCCGGCTACGGCCTTTGACAAAGCAATGAAAATTCGATGAAACGTACCACTAACTATTTCCTATATTGTACCTACTGATGCGATTTACTAAATTAATTCTTTTACTTCGGCATTAGTTTTCTTTCTTTATATTTAGATGGACAATTGAAGAAAATATTATCAAATTTTATAATTATATTGAGTTAATACTTATATTGTTTTCTCATAGAAGAAGCTTTGTTTTCGTGAAAAAATTTTTTAAAGATTTTTATGCCAATGTGTTCAGAATGTTCCAAAACATCGAAAAATCACATTTTTTTAAAAACGTCCGTATGTGTGTATGTATGTACTTTTATTTATTATTTGTCATCATTTACTATTGTCATTTTTATAAAAATTTATAGTGTTTTAAATTTTAATGCAATTTTAATTTTTTAGAAAATGTTTGTGGTTGCTCTAACTTCCATAAATTTTAATATATTGGGATAAATTTTTTTATATAAAAATAGACTATCATTAAAGAATGGTTGATATTAAATTTTGATGAGGATCAGCGAAAGGGTTTATTTTTTATAAAATTTTGAATTTTATGAAAAATGTCTATGGTTGCTTTAAATTTCGTAAATTTTGAGATATCAAGCTAAATTTTTTTACATGATTAAAGTATCATTAAAAGATATTTGGTATTGAATTTGACGAAGATCGGTGAAAGGATTCATTTTTTATAAAATTTTGAATTTTTCAAAAAATGTAAATTTTCGAATTTTACGAAAAAAACATACGAGAGTGGATACATACATACACATATACACATACATGTACATGACATTTTAAAAAATGTTATGTTATGTTAAAAAAGTGTGCAAATTGGAAACTTGTACATTACTTTTTCAGCATTTTATTTCGCTCATTAAGCTTCCTCTATAAGGAAGCCAAAATTTAAAAACCACCTTGCACACTTTTTTATATTTTTGTGTAATACAAAAAGTATTTTTGTTAAATTTTTGAAGAGAATTTATGATTATGAAATTTATATATGAAATATGACGTTCTTATAGATATTTTTTGTTGCCGACTGAGAACTTTTGTAGAAAATAAAATTTTATTTTTGTTACATTTCTTTAATTTTATAGTTAGAAGTACGATTTAAAAACTCATGAGTACAATTTAGCAAACCAGTATTGTAAATTGTACCAAATACTACTTTTTTCTAATTTTTAATTTACGATATGAAACAATGATAAATTTGTGTTAATGTTTAGCGTATATTGTTGACAAAGAACCATAGTTTTAGATAAATGAAAAAATTGTGTTATTTCTTTGATAGTTTTATTGCAATTTTAATATTTATCTTAGGGGGGGGGAGAGTACGATTTAGTATATTTTCCCCTATATATACATATACATATATACCTAATTTCTTTAAGAATATAAAAATTGACTTATTAGACTACAGCTGTTTATGTGAATACTAAATGTTTTTCTCTTTCTTTCTTGTATTGTGAATTTAATAATTTAATAATTTTAATATTTTTTTTATATATATTGCGTTAGAGCAGAATTGTAGTATTAATATTATAATATTATTCTATACAGCGACAACCATTAACTATAAAGGCTCAATTTATGACTGTTGGCGTATCCGGACTTATAGAAGTTTTTGTTTGCGCGTGGCCAGCTGATTATGTCTTGAGTACGGTAAGATATGATAATTGATAATATATAATAAATATATAAGAAAAAATAAGAAAAAACCAAACGAAATTCGTAGATATAAAACTGATATCTTTACATTTACAGCACAAAACATAAAAAATATACAAATCTGTATAATATATATAAATATGCGCATGCACAATTTCTTTTCTATATAAAATATAACTATCATGATCAGCTTTATTATAAAAAGGTGTTATATACATACATACATATATTATACTGATTACTCTTTATTTAAATTCAAAATAAAAGCATTCTTATAGCACTATAATCAAGATGTAGTTTTATTTTAATGTTTCAGAGCAATAACGTTTGCCATGCTGTATACGAATCGTTATGGTATAAGAATAAAGTATCATTACAAAAAGATTTATTATATGTTGTATCGCGATGTCAACAGCCCGTATCTGTAACTGTACCATGCATGTTACCAACTCTTTCACTTAATTATTATGCTTCTGTAAGTCGTATCACAACATTATTGCTTCAATATTTATGAATAATTTATTATGGCATACTTAATTCCGATATTTTTGGCGATACTTAACGAATATTTTTAATTATTCCTTTGCAGCAAAACAAGCAATGCAAAAATTCTTAGTTGCACAGTAGTTTTTTACTTTTGAATTATAATTATAATTATTTATATTATAAAAACATAATAAATTTTTATAAACATAACTTTTATTTAAATTATAAAATTAAAAATAATTTTTATGTGTTTATTATGAGAAATTAAATAATCTATATATTTTTTGAAACTGTACTGTATACCTAAATTTGATTACAATAAACTTATTTAAATCACACGTATAAATTTTTGCCTTCTTAAATTAATGTGTCTTAGAAATAAATAGAAAATGATTGTAAGTTCTATATTTATAATTAGTGTTAATTTCTAGAATGCATATTCAATTAAAAATAAATACGTGAACAAAAGATATGTAGAACTTTAAGTTGTGTTAGGATAAATATTTTATTAAATTCTTAATTCTCCGGATTATTTATAAAATAAAATAAAAAATAATACTAAAATTTAATTTTAGTTTTATTTTACTTTGTATAATATTGTTTCTTTTATTAATAACTTGAAATTAAATAGTTGCAGCGCAATTTTTTATTTTTTTAAAATCCTAGCATTTGAATTTTATCTGTAAAAAATATTATATCGTGTCGCCAAAATTATCGGAATAATTTCTCTTCTCTAATAGTTAGCTAATGTTTTGTTTTATATATTATTATATCCTTCTGCACGTACATTTAAAGTAAATACTTGATAGTTTAAGATATATATATATATATATATATATATATATATGTTTATCTAGATTTAAAATAATTTATAATTATTAACAATTTAAAGTCATTTTAATGATATATTCAATAACAAAAATAAAATATTTATATCTGACAGTATTTATCGACTACGTTTTCTTATTTGACAACTTTCCGAATAATTTTCGCCGTAGAAGATGGGCTAGAAATATGATGCATTGTACGTATTATATGCTTTTCCCCAATGTGAAGAAAATATACGGTACACTGTAAATATTTAGTATGTACACTGTTAATATTTGTTTAATATGTATACACAAAATAGTATTAAATTTGTATTATGTAATAGTGACACAATACGACAAAATATTCTTTTATAAATATAAACATATTTGTCTTTATGTACGCGCGCGCGTATCGTTAAAAATTCCATGACTAATGATGTATATATAAAAATATTTTGTCTTGTCATATAATGCATATCAATTTTTGAACTATAACAAATATGCAACATTAGAAGTTAATAATAAATTAAATGTATACTTATTAAAGTTATGTAAAATTTTAATTACCTAACTAATTAAAATTTATCCGATTTATGTCGTGTTTGGTGTCACTTTAATCGTAAAAATCTCATTAATCCATTATAATTATTTTTAAGTCGATTAAATGCGAAATTCAAAAATTTTATTTTCTATAGTAACATGACATATGATATGAAAAATTATATTTAAAAGAAGCCTCGCGAGAGAGATTTCGGAACTCTTTGATGATGTGTCATCTCGCTCGCTCTTTGTTCGTTCTCGCTCTCGCTTCGACGACATCGGGAACCTTTCCTTATCTAATTCACGCGAATGTATAAACATCTTATACATAAAATCTAAAACTTTTAATTTACATTTTATCGGATCAAAAATAATTTTAATGGATTAGTGAAATGTTTGCGATTAAAATGACCAAACACGACACAAATCGGATAATTTTTAATTAGATAGGTAATTAAAATTTTGATTACATAACTAATTAAAAATTATTTGATTTATGTCGTGTATGGTGCCATTTTAATCACAAAAATTTTATTTATCCCTTAAAATTATTTTCAACTCGATAAATTGCGAATTACAAATTTTATTTTCTATGGTAAGATATGACATATATTCGTGAAATACTATAGATAAAGCGAACCTCGCGTAAGAGACTGCGGAACTCCCTTTGACAATACGATCATCTCGCTTACTCTTTACTCGTTCTCGCTTTCGACGACTTCAGAGAGAGATCTTTTCTTATCTATAATAATTTTCGAATTTAAATGTTTTTATTATGACTAATTAATAACCCAGCAAACACATATTATAACAGTTATATAACATTGGAGTCAAAAATTAAAATAACAACGTTATATTTTTATTATATAATTGTTATGTATTATCTATTTATTATTGCTATATAACATACTAGCAAACGCATATATTATAACAGTTATATAACATTGAAACAAAAAATTAATATAACAGCTGTTATATATTTATTACATAAATTTATATATCATCTGTTTGCCGTTGCTATATAATATATTAGTAAATACCTATTATAACAGTTATATAACATTAGAATAAAAAATTAAAATAACAGCTGTTACATAATATTTATTATATAAAGTATATAACTCGTTTACTGTGTTGTTATATAATGTGTACGAAAAATAGTTATATGTTTCTTCATTTGCATGTTTTGTGCAATGCTGCTAAATTTCGCGGTTTTTGTATACACACGGTCTTTTCCCGCGTGCTAAATGCATAATGTAGTGACAATGAAAAACCAATGTTAAAGTAGCGCTGGTGTCAAAGTGATACGTGATCGCCTCTCTAATAAAATATGATTTATGGTTGATTTATTGTTGGCGGGAAAGCCGGCAAAAAATATTGTGCTGTGCCTTCGTGTTGCAAAAGATTCACTTTCTTTACATAAACCAAAGACTGTAAGTATATTTAAAGTACTTATTATAAGACTGTTATATATTTTATATAACTGCGATGTTCGTCATTCCTCTAATATGCTTTTTCTTACAGAGATTAAAACTCTCTCCATTGAAAGATTTGATCGCCACATCTCGAGAGACCCTGAGCTATTGCTATTCGATCATCTGTAATTCGTTCATCGTAAGTACACAATTATTGTGGGTGAGCTGTGGAATGCTGGATTTTATATATTGAAGAAGGCGGAAAGTGTAAATATACAATTATTAATATTGCAAAATTTTTTAGGTTATATAGCGATATAGCCATATAAAAATATTGTAATCTGTACGCTATATATATATATATATATTGTATGTCTTATTTCATAATTATTATTTGCATATTATATGTTCTTTATTAATATTATATACTTAATAGATTCAATCAGTAAATATTTTATTCATCATCAGACATTTGTGAAGTGTCATCGAAGCATCAATTTTTATGGTTTTCATATATTTTACAATAAGTCATTGTCAATAAGTGTATTAATTTTTTAAAACTGCTCTTTAAGATATTTTGCATATACAGTTTATATATATATCGCATATTTTATTTAATTTTTAATATGCTTATTGCCATATTATCTATTCGCATTTTGTTTCAGATTAATTTGATTATTTGTATGTAAAGTTTACTTGTATTTTATTAATATTTGCATATGATTTTGTATCTTATATAGTTAACTAAGATTTATTAATTTTCAAATTTTATATTTTATTATTTTTTTCTAACTACTATAACTTAATTTTTTAAATTTGTTCTAATTTAAATAATCGATCAAAATTATCAACATGCCAAAAACATATCACCATTTATCAAAAAGACGTAAAAATCAATTGATTTCATGTCATATGTCACAATTACATAAAATTACAACTATAACATCAAATGTTTCCAAAAAACATTTTAAAATTAATTCTAATATTTGTAACTCTAACTCAGCTTGTAACTCTAACTCAGAGAATACATTTTCAAATGAAACTAATACTCTTCTCAGTGATAACATTTTCGATGCATCTAATAATATCTTTAATCCATCAATGGATAATAGTTTTTCAGCATCTAATAGTTTTGACATTCCTATTGCATCAGATCAAGATAGTTCTTCATTGTCTAATTTTTCTTCCAAATCAATTGATTTTAATAATGAAATCTCGGTACAAAATGTACAAAACTTAAGTTTACAAGAAGATTTGCAAATCTTAGTTTCAAAGCATTGTATTCCTCAAGGTACTGTAGATCAACTTCTTTTTATTTTGCGGAAACATGGTCATAATGATTTACCTGAAACGTGTAGAACTTTAATGAAAACACCACGTAATACTTTTCAAAATATATCTGCTGTTAGTGGTGGAAGATACATTCATTTTGGATTAGCTTCGGGAATAAAATACTCTATATCAAAATATTGTAAAATTATGCCTCGTGAAATAAAAATAAATATTAATATCGATGGTCTACCTTTAAGTAAAAGTTCAAGTAGCCAGTTTTGGCCTATTCTCGCATCAATTGAAATTAAAGATCTTTATACCGAGCCTTTTGCAGTTGGGATATTTCACGGAATGTCCAAACCGAATAATGTAAATGATTTTCTTCGTCCTTTTGTTAATGAAGCACAAATTGTTTTTCGAGATGGTATATTATTAGATAATAATTTCCATTGTAAAATCATATTGAATGCAATTTTATGCGATGCTCCTGCAAAATCATTAATCACATGTACCAAAGGTCACACAGGTTATTTTTCATGTTCAAAATGTTTTCAAGAAGGTGATTTTGTATGTAATCGAGTTGTCTTTCCGGAAATTAATTGCACATTAAGAACAAATGAATCATTTCGTACTCGTAGTCAAGAGGAGCATCATATAGGTGATTCAATTTTAGAAAATCTCCCTATAGATATGATTTCACAAATTCCTTTAGATTACATGCACCTTGTTTGTTTAGGATCGAGGCGTTTATTACAATTTTATGTCAGGGGTAAAAAAGGTGTAAGATTATCCAAAGTTGCAATTGATTCCATTAATAAACATCTACTTGACACAAGAAAATGTATAACTAAAGAATTTTCGAGAATGCCAAAAAGTTTATTATATATTGATAGTTGGAAAGCTACGGAAGTTCGCCTTTTTTTACTTTATTTGGGTTTAGTTTTGTTAAAGCCATTTTTGTCTAAAGACTATTATAATCATTTTTTATCACTAAGTATAGCTATTCGTATATTTGCAGATCCAAAAAAATGTTTAATTCTTAACGATTTCGCACATTCCTTGATAACCTGGTTTATTTCAAACTATAGAAATGCTTTTGGACTGGAATATCTTTCACATAATATTCATAATTTAGAACATCTTGCAAATGATGTCAAAACTTTTGGATGTTTAGATGCTTTTAGTTGTTTTAAATTTGAGAATCACATGCAAAAAATTAAAAAGCGAATAAAAAATTGTGGCAAACCATTAGAGGAATATTCTAATCGAATTTTCGAATTAAATCAACTTCCATTAGAAAAATCATATTTAAAGTCATATCCTATTATTCATATTAAAAAGACAATTCAAAACACTAATGATATATCTCATTTAGAGTTCAATGGCTTCAATATTTTTACAAAAGAAAATGAAAACTGTTGTTTGTTGAACGATAATTCTTTGGCATTTATTTTAGAAATAATTTTAGATAGTAATGATGTTCCATACATAAATGTAAAGCGAATTTTATATACCGAACCATTTTTTAACACTCCATGTGATTCTAAAGAACTACTGGGTATACAAACTTTTTTGGAAACAAGTCCTTTTAACATAGAAAAATTGCCGGCAACAAACATAAAAACAAAATGTTTGAAATTAAAACATCTTGAGTTGCAAAACACATTTGTTATAATTCCACTTTTGCATGCATGTACCTAATTATTCTTATTTTGATTTTTTCTTTTAAAGAATTATTCTCATCTTGCAGTAATGTTCTTTTTAACAGCTTTATCATTACCAAGATTAAATATCTTAGTGTTTTTTTTTTAAAGAATGATGAGATAATACTGCAGGTTTTTTATGACTATTGATTTTCATATATTGCTATGTATTGCTGTGGTTGGTTTTAGCTTTAAGTTGTTTAAAATATTAAATAAATACTTTGATATTACCTATAATTAAGATTATTTTGTACCACGCCTTTTTTCACGGACAATACTTTCGTTCTAGAAATTGCACTTCTTGCAATTTCTTCTTGTGTCGGCGCGATCTTTGTTCATCGCGCAGGATTCTGTAAATATATATTTACAGAATCCTGCTTATAGTGCTGTTTTTTTTGTGCATATCAAATCGTCGATTTCTTTGTGTCGTCAATCTGTGTGCCTACCTGACTCCATAGTGCGCGCGTTACCGCTGTTACTACTATTTAAAGATTCCGAACAATTATAAAAAGTGTATAGTGTTTTTTGTAAAAACATTTATAACAAACTTTATATTCTACAAAGAATAATAGCTATGTACATATATACATATATTAATAGAATGTAGTGTCAAACTCACACACATCCTCGATACCCATCGTTCTACCTGAACATTACGGGTGGTGTGCGAATTATAAGAAACTCTGTATTCTGCATATATATTTTTTTCAGAGAAAATGTCCGAAACAAAATTGTACGCAATTGTACAATTTTTAGCTGATGAATCTTTCTCAGAGATTCCAACAAATTGGATTCAACGAAATAATGATGTCTTTATTTGTTGGTGGCCTAATACAAAGAATATCAGTTCGCTTATTAAAAATCGAGCTGAACCGGATAAAAAATTATGGTCAAGATTTGATATAACGGTGATAAAATATTGTTGTAAGTTATAATTTTATGAATACTATATTTTAATTATAATATTTTCATTATTTTAATTTTTTAACGTGTAAATGCATATTTTATTTATATTTTGTGTCAAAAATTAATTTATTATAATTACTATATATTATTACGGATGTTATTGTTATTGTTATTATATTTATATGTACATATGTATTTATTATTATTATTATTTGGATAGCGTCACTTGCATCTGCCCGCAAATCAGCTGCAGATGCTCAGTATGGTACGACTGATGAAGAAAAATGTGGCCGAGGACAAAGAAAATTAAAGAAAAATGAATATTATTTTTCTGAGAACGATGAAAATGATTATACTGACGATTCGAATGATGAAGAAAGAAACGCGTGTGATGATGATGAAGAAAATTACGATAACGAAAAAAACAAATCGGTTAAACACTTGAAACAGAGTAAATTTTAACATTTACTTTGAATTAAATGTTTTTATATAATTGCTGAATATTTGAGATGCTTATTTATTTTTGTTTGTTGTTATTTTTCTTATTATTTTATTTTGTTTGCAGATATTAATCGACCTGTTTTTAATTCTATTCCTGAATACAATTCTCAGCAAAAAGATAATTGTTGCCAATCTATCAATACTTCCAGTACTGATAAAAATTCAAATTGTTTTGTTTCCAAAAATACTGATAATGAAATTTCAGTATCACGCACAAGTAAGTTTATATATCTTACAATTTCTATGAATATAATAAAATGTAAATATTAAATAACCAACAATTGTAATCTGTAGATAACAACAAATGCAGTTCTAATGAAAAAACAAAAAAAATTACATATTCTGATAAGTCCGCATCACCCTCTGGTATAATGGATATTGAGAGTATTCCTATCTTAGAACTTCCAGAAATACAAGATATTTATAAAATTCTAGAACGGATAGAAAGTAAGTTATGACAATTATATCTGCAATGTATTATATGTACAATTTTAAGAATTTATTAAATATTTAATACTCATATATTTAATACTCTAATATACTTAATATTTAATACTAACACTGTGCGTGTGTGTCAATTATATGGATGATGTTTGCAATTATAAAAATAAACAGAAATATATATACATACATATATATATATATATATATATATATATATATATATATATACACGCTATACGTTTCTTTTTAATTGTAGCAGGTTTAGATAAAGTTATACGTGCAAACGTTGCTACCAATTTCGAGCTAAAAAGTATCTCGAGAAGATTAAGTACATTGGAGTCTGGTCAACGTAATGATGCAGAATTGACAGAAAATGATATGGTAATGATAATGCCCTTATTGCCACTACAAACAGTTGAATCTATAAAAGAATTCGAAAATTTAATTATATCAAACGAAGTTGCTGCATCGCAATTTGTAAGTTATTTTTCATTTGCAATTATTTCTACATCTGTATAGAGATCTATCTATACCATTTACTATATCATTTCCATCTATATCATTTCTATACTAAAAAGAATCCATATAGAAAAATGAATAAGTTGGATTATAGAACATTAAAGTGAATGCAATTACCCATTGAATAAGAATCGTTAATTTTTTTAAAAGAAATAGTAAAGAGAATTAATTCATATGTATTATGTAAAACTTTTCATTTTTTTAAATATAGAATTATTTTTATAACCTTTTTTATATGCAGTTTTTATACATTTTTCAATAAACATTATTAACTACTTTCTTTTTCTAAATTTATAGTATAGTTGATATGATATTATCTCTATATTATATATTATTTACATAAATTTATTGTTAATTTCAGAAAAAATTGATCCTAAAAATTGGAGGCACCACTCCACGAAATAGCATTCATCGTACTTTAGAACGAATAATCAGCAATAAATGCGCAATAAACTGTTCCTGGAAAGGCGTTCGATTAAATTATAAAATAAACAATTTAACATTTATTAAGAATATACGTGGTAAATATTTGAAAATTATATTTAACTATTTTTTAAAATTCTTTTTCAATTCTGTTTAGATTACACAAACGTACATTTTTTTTATTAGATACTATTTAATTATTAAATATAATTTTCCTTTCATATACATGCGTATATGAAATTGTGTCAGTATATTAATTAAATTTTAACTTATTTTACAGATATTATATGCTCTGTACATTCAGGTTTAACTGAATCCGAATTCGATATAACTGCTGCGGAATGGTTCAGGTTTGCAAAGCAACGAGCAATACGAGAAGAAAAAAAAAATCTATAATACATGGTGCTATTTACATTTAATATACTCACACACGTTAAACACACATTAAATTGTTTTAGTTTAAAAATTCATTTATATATCTTAATTATTTGTGATATCATAAATATGTTTTTGTTTCGTTATTTTCTTATAATATATATATAGAAAGTTTACACATATATGTTATATATTTTCATTCAGAAATTTAATTTATATTTTAAATAGTTTATATACGTATATATAATTATATCATTTATGATAAGAATAAGTTTCTGTGGACGTATATTATAAGAGAATACACATAAAATTGAGTGATTTTAATAATAACCATATGATAATTAGAAAAATAATATATAATTTTTAAGTTTTATTATTTCGTTTACGAAAATTATAAAGTTATAATGTCTAAATAAAATTAATGATCTATATATATCATATATAATAATCTATATCTTATCTATATATAATTAATAACCTCTATATATCTATATTATGTATATATTATATATATAATAATCTTATTATATATATATATTATATATATAATAATCACTTTTAAAGCTTCAAAAACAATATAAAAAATTAAGTTTAATATATGTATTAATGCATTAAGTTTAATAAAAATCAATTAAATGATATTTTTAATCTTTTATTAATACATAATCTTTTTATAAAATTATTAACAAAGCTTAAAAAGTGATTATGAGGAAAGATTGTTATAAAGATTATTTTACACACACACACACGCACGCACGCACGCACACACACAGCACGCATCTCTCAAAAAGAAAAATTGTAGTTGCTCAACAATTTAATAAATTTTTTTGTTGTATAATATAATATAAACATATTTATATAGTGCACGATGTCAATATATTAGCTTTTCTGAAAAATTTGCATGTTTTAAAAAATGTAAATTTATAAGTTTTATGTTGACATCGTGTCATTATGTTTATATTCATATTATTCATCAAAAAAATTTATACAAAATTATTGAGTTACTACGATTTTTTGTTGAGAGATGTATGTTGTGTGTGTATGTGTATATACATTTAATTGTAACAATTATATAATTAATACATTAAGAACACATAACATACATTAAGTTGTTATATAAATATTACATGTATATTCAAAAACATTTGAAAATTAGATGTGACATTCATATAACAATTATATAAATATTGAACCAGTAATCTTAATATGTTATATCTTAATTATATTATAGTTATGTTCTTAATGTAACACAATAATATTACATTATATAATTGTTACAATTAAATGTATAACTATTATATAACATTGTTGCTTCCTTGAGTGGGAAATTACAAGGAATGAGAGTATTACATGTTGCAATACTGTTATATTACTTGTTATATTTTGTTACATTGAGTTATGTAACCGTTATAATATAGTTATAAAATGTGTTTGCTGGGAAATAACTAAAATTTTTTTTTTATGTTATCTCTTTGAAAATAATTTTAAAATAGATTACAAAGAAACATTTAAAAAAACACCTATATATGTTATATATATTTTTTAAAGAGATATTTGTAATATTAAAATAATTATATTTTTATTGTTTTAATTATCTATTTATATATAAATTTGTATATAACTTTTATTAATACATCGTTGCACATTAATATATATCCAACTGAACGTAATAAATAAATATTATTTAATAAATTAAAAATAAATTAATTATAAATAATTTTAAAAAATAATTAATAATAAGTGGCTATATAAAAGAGCATAATTTGTTATTGCTTAAAATGCTTGATATTTTTGTTTCAGGAATAGAAAAAGTAAAGCGATTAATTGTAGATGTCTTTTACATTATAATGAATTAAGAAAATTGATTTAATAACAATTTATTTTTTATTGCAGATACGTATATGCATAAAAATATTTGAATAACTTATCGTTGTCCATAGTGTATACTAAAACAAAAAAACATCACGCGCAGCTAATGAAATCAAATAAATCTATATTTATATATTTTTTATGGAGAGCTTATTAGATTCACAATCGTGGATCTAGCACAGACATGAACCAATTGGTCGTTTTACCGTGGCACCGAATATGGATCTGGCTACGTAGTTCCGCCGGCTCTAAAGTGGATCCAGTTAGCGCCACTGTACCAGCTAGAAAAAACGTTTGACGAAAAACGGCTGCGTGGGCTCTCATTCTTCTCTCTGATATATGCATATGTATATATATGTATATATATGTATATATTGTATATGTATGTATGTAAAAAAATATATACACTCCGCAAAATAATTAAGGGATCAAAGAAAATTTTCTAAAAAATAGGCAAATTTTAAATAGCTGTAACTTTGTTTCAAAAAATGAGAAATTAAATTCTAAAAAAGGGTTTCAAAGCTTGAAATCTCCATTTTCGAAAGGTCACAGCTGTTTTTTATTTTCTTCAATTCTGGTATTTTTTATATACAGTGTTATAGCCCTAAAAGCTATATTATATTTATATATTACATATATATAATTAATTATATTAAGCAACTAAAATTAGAGCGCATACCCGCGCGAAACGCCGATGCAGCGGGTCTCACGCAATCCGAAAACGAGGCTAACGCCGACTAAGCGATTACATTTCAAAATTGCCAAAATGCAAGCGAAGCGTCCCGTTAACCTCCTTCGCTTGCATCTAGGATCTTTTGATTGCGCGTGTCGACCCATTTATCTAATATAAAAATGACCCATCACTAAAACTCGGGGGTCAATTCGAAACGACTGTATACGCGTAAACCACGTCGACACGAACGAGCGCCAAGAAGTATTCAATAATAATAACGAGTATCGTGCAAGGATACACTCTAATACGCATTGTAATACGCGAGTGCAATTGTAAGAAGATCGATATAAATTCTGGAAATCTATACTAAACACTGTTTCACGTCTTCGAGTGTCAATTCCCTGGACCGATCCCGAACTTTCCAGTTCCTATCCGGCCACGATTCCTTAAAAAACCCTCGTGCCTCTCACGGGCACAACAACAGAAAACGACGAACTTAACGAAATGGAAAATTTTCTTCTTACTTTGTATACGTGTCGCATACACAAAAATATTTGAAAAAATTTTTTGAGTTTTACGTTAAAGCCTGAAGTTTTCCTTGCAAAATCGTTTTTTAAAATTTAAATTTCGAGTTTTCCTTATCAAGTTATCGAGAATTGAAGAGAAAGTAATCGTTTTCACTTTGATCGTTCATAACTGTGTTAAAAATCATCGTACAGCAATTTTAAAACTACATTCTTAAAGCTGAATCTTTGCTCCATAGTATGATATAGTACACCGAATTTTTGTTTAACTTAAAATTCACCATGTAGAGGTTGTATGATTGGATTTGCGCTTTGGATGAAGCTGATATCGGTGGTATTTTGTAAATGATATGCAACTTTACATTTTCTAATTTTTATGTTGAGGCAGTTAAAAGATTATGTTAGAAAGTGGAAAAAAGATTTTTCTGCCACAGATTTTACTTTTTAAAATTTTTTTATCACAGCAAATCAAGTTTTTTTTTGACATATTGTACACATCAATCATTTTGAACATACGGATCACTATAAAGAAATTATCACAGCAAATCTGTAATTTTTTGTCAAGTTTGGGGTCCTAAGAGGCACAAAAATTTCAGTCAAAAATTTTTTTAGTCACCTTACGTAATTTTTTTCGACGTTAAAAGAAAAAAGAGAAAACTTGCTAATTTTTTCGTTATTTTCACTTATTTGTAAAACAGTTCACGAGTTAAAAAAACATTTTTCCACTATATCATACTTTAGAGCAAAGATTCAGCTTTAAGAATCCAGTTTTAAAATTGCTATACGATGATTTTTAACGGAGTTATGAACGATCAAAGTGAAAATAATCACTCTTTTCAATTCTCGATAACTTGATAGGGAAAAATCGAAATTAAAATTTTAAAAAACGATTTTGCAGGAAAAACTTCAGGCTTTAACGTGAAAAAGTCAGAAAATTTTTTGAAATCTTTTTGTGCATGCGACACGTCTACAAAGTGAGAAGAAAATTTTCCATTTCGTTAAGTTCGTCGTTTTCTGTATATAAAAAATACCAGAATTGAAGAAAATAAAAAACAGCTGTGATCTTTCGAAAGTAGAGATTTCAAGCTTTGAAACCCTTTTTTAGAATTTAAATTCTCATTTTTTGAAACAAAGTTACAGTTATGTGAAATTTGCCTATTTTTTAGACAATTTTCTTTGATCCCTTAATTATTTTGCGGAGTGTATATTCAAGTGTATACACAGTACGTTACTAACTTGATATGTATTATGTCATGTAAAGACATTATTTGTAAAGTATATAAATGTAAACATTAATTTGATACTCATATACATATATGTATGTCTAATGACTATACTGTAAATTGCTCATTTTTTCTAGTGATTAATTTCGTTTTAAAAGATTGACGTAAACGACGAAGAATATGGAAAAAGATTTGAGTGATGTTACTTTTAAGTTAAATTGATGTTACTTTTATACATATGTGTAATTAAGAATTGTCATGATATAGCAGACTTAATGCGAATCATAAAGTAAACGATTTTGCCTGTTAATTTTACATAACAACTGTCATAATATTCTCTTTTCTTTTCATGCTCGTTAAAATAATCGTACCATTAAGTAATCAATGATTTAGTTGCTGCTATATTATCTATATAGGTATATATATAGATATATAACATACGAATACTTTATTGTCAATATGCTATGTGAATCATATAGTGCGTGTATTTTTTGTGAAGTTTCCTTTTTACAAGAATTTGTATTTGTGTAACTGTGTAAATTAAAAAATTGTATTTGTGTAAATTTTGCTAAGTCAAAATCATCATATATTTTTGCTATATTTTGTGTGGTGCATAATTTACAGCGTTTTATTCAAAAATTAAAAAAATTTAAATAGTGTGCAAATACTGTCATGGAATATGATAGAATATTATATACATTGCACACGTGCGGATTGTTTACTACTATTTGGCCATTAGACTCTAAAGCTAGCAAATTTAAAACTTTTTCTTATAATGTTCTATGGTTTATTTATACATTAAATATAATATGTCTAAATTATTTAATAATTAAAAGTATGCTTTTTACAAATCAAGAAGATTTCATCAAATCAATAGGAACACTGGTGAATTTGATCTTTTCCATGGAAATATTGTTTAATCTCCTTTATTCAAAAATGCAAAAAAAACGATTGCAGGTTAATACTCTCTGTGCAACTTTATTACTTTATTTTTTATTTATAGTAAAACTTTATTTTTTGTTTATAATAAAAATTTTATATTTATAATCAAAATGACATAACTACACACGGCCAAAAAAAAACGGTACACATGAAAAGTAGTAAAAAATTGTCAAGGTTCAAGAATTTATAACTCAGCTAATAATTGTGATATCGAGGTGTTTAAAAAATGAAAATGAAACTTGAAGATTGTAGTTTGAGAAAATTTTAGTGCCGATTACGTGGAATTATCAATTTTGCAATGACAAATGATAGAATGTGAACCTGCAAAATTGCTGAATAGAAGGTCCACTTTCCTGAATTGCACGGCGTAAATCAGTTGACATAGCTTAATGAGATAAAAAGCACGTGAAAATTTGAACTTTTCTCTTTAAAATGCGCTTTGGCGGAACTAGATACGATAATTTTTCGCTGAGTTATCGCAATTTGAAAAAAGTCGGTTTTTTAAGGACAAATTGTGATTTAAAATGTGTATCTGCTATTTCTATCAATTCGAATTATTGCAATTTTATTCAAAAATGTTGCATTGAATGCGAAGGTGTCCCGAAGCGAGCAAATTGTGCCGAGCATCTCGCGCAAACAAAGTCCGAGTAAGATATTCGCGGGGTTTTTGCCGGTAAGAGTTCGGCACTACTTCCTCGAGGATCGGAAATCCATGAGGATTTCTCCGCGTAATAAAAAGTAAAAAAGTGAAAAAGTGAAAAAGTAAAAAAAGTAAAAATGAAAAAGTAAAAAAAGACACATACACAAAAGTGATTTCAAACAATGGCTTTTTTTTCATTTTTTCTTTTTTTTTTACTTTTTTATTTTTATTTTTTTTACTTTTTCACTTTTTTATTTTTTATACGCGAGGAAATCTTCATGGATTCCCTCCGATCTTCGAGAAAGTAGTGCCAAACTCTTACGACGAAAACCCCGCGAATATTCTACTCGGACTTTGTTTGCGCGAGATACTCGGCACAATTTGCTCGCTTCGGGACACCTCCGCATTCAATGCAACATTCTTGAATAGAATTGCAACGATTCGAATTAATAAAGATAGCAGATACACATTTTAAATCACAATTTGTCCTTAAAAAACCGACTTTTTTCAAATTGCGTTAACTCAGCAAAAAATTATCGTATCGAGTTCCGCCACTGCGCATTTTAAAGAGAAAAGTTCAAATTTTCACGTGCTTTTTATCCCATTGAGCTACGTCAACTGATTCACGCCGTGCAATTCAGGAAAGTAGACCTTTTATTCAGCAGTTTTGCAGGTTCACATTCTATCATTTGTCATTGCAAAACTGATTATTTCACGTAATCGGCACTAAAATTTTCTCAAACTACAATCTTCAAGCTTCATTTTCGTTTTTTAAACACCTCGATATCACAATTATTAGCTGAGTTATAAATTCTTGAATCTTGACAATTTTTTACTACTTTTCAAGTTTTTTTTTTTTTGCCAAGTGTATATATAATAGAACACATTATGTTTTTTATTTACATATATATTTATATTTATTTTATATATATACAGGGTGTCCCATTTTAATCTCCTCAGGCAAATATCTCGAAAAATATGGAAGATACGGAAAAATGTTTCAGACAAAAGTTGTAGGACTTGAAGGGGGACAGATGATGAAAATATGGATTTGACCTTGAGTGACCTATTGAAGGTCAGGTCAATGTCATCGATGTTTTCTTAAATGAAACTTCCTATTTTTTATTGCATATTCACGTAGCCCTTGTCGAAACGTTTTCAAAACACTACCTATTGATCTCTTACGCAAGCCGTTCCCAAGATATAAAGCTTTAAAATTGACATACCGCTGGCATTTGCATTACCCGATGTACACCGCGGGGAGGTTGTTCAGTCGAATTTGTATATCAAGTGGCTATAAAAAGGGCAGACTTTGTATGTGTGTGTGTGTGCGTGCGTGCGTGTGTGTGTGCTTTTTTAGTAAAACTTTTATCTCTCTTTCTCTACCATTTTCTTATCCTTCCCCTTACATTAAAATAACCAGAAGAAAAATAATTAGAGAACAGTTTTACTAAAGAAGCACACACACCCACACACACATACACACTTACACACACAAAGTCTGCCCTTTTTAGGGCCACTTGATGTACAAATTTGACTGAACAACCTCCCCGCGGTGTACATACATTGGATAATGCAAATGCCGATGATATGTCAACTTTGAAGCTTCGTATCTTGGGAACGGCTTGCGTAAGAGACATCAATAGGTAGTGTTTTGAAAACGTCTCGACAAGGGCTACAAGAATATGCAATAGAAAGTAGGGGGTTCCATTTAAGAAAACATCGATGACATTGACCTGACCTTCAATAGGTCACTCAAGGTCAAGTCCATATTTTCATCATCTGTCCCTCTTTAAGTCCTACAACTTTTGTCTGAAACATTTTTCCATATCTTCCATATTTTTCGAGATATTTGCCTGAGGAGATTAAAATGGGACACCCTGTATATATATATATATTCATAAAAAATAAGTATAAAATTATATATATATATATATATATATATGTATAACCAAATACGTATTTTGCGATTTTTCATAATTTTGATTCCAAAATAATCCGTTTCCAAAATAAAAGGAGTGGACGGGTTATCTTATACACCCTGTATATATTGTATATTATTTTATTATTTTATTTATAAGTTTTATTTATTTGAAACATTTTTTTTAATCTGTAGTTTTTGAAATATTAGAGCATTCCGTTATGTTTTCTTTTTTTCCCATCCTGCATGTTACATACAAATTCATGAAAATACTCATCTAATCTTTAATTTTCACGTATCACTTCATATGTAATCTTGCATGCATTCTTGAATTTATATTAATGTACAATATAATGTATATTATAATTTGTGGTTTTGCAGAAATTGTTATTCGAGATATATCAACCTGACAAAATATGGATGTCATACGAAAAAAGTGTATGGTTGAAATTTATGCACCATACATGTACGAAATATTTTCCTTTAGCGTTAATACATATCGGTGCTGCAGGTTTAACGAGTCTTTCGCCAATGCTGACTGATAAATATTTACCGCTTACTGTCGTGTATTCTTTTTCGATATCCAAACCTTGGATTTATTACGCGGTTTACATTTATCAGGTACTTACAATCACACACTCATCAGTTACGATAATCCTCGATCTAATGATAATCTCTACAATGTGGCATGCTACCTTCAAATTCTATTTACTGGGTATTCAAATGCGTTCTGTATTTACTATTAATAAACTCCGAGCCTCCATCATGATGTATCAAAATACATTAAAGTAAGTTAACATTATTTTATAATGTATTTTTAACATTTTATTGTATCGTAAGAATTGTAAATGTACAGAGTGTGTTATTTCAATATATATATATATATATATATAACTAACATAAAAGAATAAATGAAAAAAGTGAGATTTGAAAGAAAATATATATTACAATAAACATAATTATCTAAATAAGAACATTATAGTAAAAAAATATAAAATTCTCCAAAGGTTCTTATAATAAAAATTGTTTAATCAAAATTTCAACAATTTTGGAATATAAATTTTTGTTACACTGATTCTTATTGCCAAATTTTATTATTATTAATATATATACAGCCATTGACAAAATTATTAGGCACTCTTACATTTTCTGAATTTTTTTGAAACTGAATGTGCGTAAGCTTTCTATTTACGTGTTGTTTTCATGCTACTGATCTTGTGAAAAGTTCAAGCAATTGAGGTACAAGGTACAAGTTTTTTTTAAGAGAAGTGACAATATTTATAAAATTGTTCAGTTTGCATTTCGACATCGATTAATACAGATGTGATCATTCTTGTTTCAAGCAATTTCTAGGCAATTCTTTGTCTATTTATTGTTTATAAATTGTCCGAGGTTTCTATACAGGGTGTCCGGTAATAGTCACGAGACACCAATAATTTTCGAGTTATAAGCGGTTGAAAATAAAGGGTTTTTCGCAAACTAAGCCTTGTGGAAATAAAATAATAATAAATTCACATTCTTCAGTTAATTTTAGATAGAGTTTACTTTAATAGAATTTTAATTTAAGGCTTAGTTACAAAGATACATGATGGCAAAAATTGAAAACATGCAAAAAATAATGACCTCCCTCGACATTTTTGCTGAGGAAAAATCGTCTCCAAATGATCCCAAGAATCTGCACACGACGGTTGGCATGACTATTACCGGACACCCTGTATATGCCTAAAACATGCGAGTTGAATGAAGGAAAACGAGCTCAGCTTCTTGTGTTGCACTCCAAAGGACTATCTCAAGTGCAGTTTTTTTTTTGCTATTTGCACTTGAGATATACCTCAATTGCTTAAACTTCTCACAAGGTCAGTAGCATGAAAACAACACGTAAATAGAAAGCTTACATACATTCAATTCCAAGAAATAAAAAAAATGCAAGGGTGCCTAATAATTTTGTCAATGGCTGTATACATATGTACATATATACCGGGTGAGGCAATAATTATTAGCACCTTAAATAGCTTTATAAATATTGATTTTAGACAAAAATGTTTCAAACAAAAGTTGTAGGGTTTCGATGGAGACATAACATCGTAATCAAGAATTGCCCTTGAGTGGCGTTTTTCAAGGTTATTTGAAGGTCATTTATGTTTTTTAATGGAATTATCTAAATTTAAGTTGTAGGGTTTCGAGAGGGACATAACATCGTAATCAAGAATTACCCTTGAGTGACGTTTTTTAAGGTCATTTATGTTTTTTTAAATGGAATTATCTAAATTTTTTTATATAAATCGATTCCCCGCAATATTCACTATAAAAAGTTATAAGGGCAACATGGCCAAAAAATGAATAGTTTACCAGATATTTTATAAATTAATGCAAGCATGTCAAACACGCGGCCCGCGGGCCGCATGCAGTTCGCCAACAAAATGATTGCGACCCACCGAGACTTTTTGAAAATCTTTCGAAAAAAATATTAATTATTTTTAAGTAAATAATATATTAAATTGTAATTTTTTTATTTTTTAATACAGTTTCTATTTTTATTTTTTATAAAAAAATTCGTAAAATATTTTTAACTTATAAAGTAACATAAGATGTAAAAAAGACTATGTAGGTATAATATTGAAACATTGAATATAATAATTTTAATAATCGTATTTTATTTATTTTTGAATATTGAAAACATGTGGCCCTCAGTTTAATATAAAATAGATCATGTGGTCAGTAATGCAAAACGAGTTTGACATGTCTGCTTTAATGTTACATAATTTTACATAAACTATAAAATATCTTGTAAAATATTCATTTTTCGTCGATCTTATCTCAATTCTTTTATGCACAAAATAAGAAAAATATCAATTAGTGTCAAGAAAATACATTGTCGTCTTTAAGAAAAAATATGTATGTAGCTGCTAGTTGCAAATTACCCACATATATCTTCATTGTATATTTTTACCCATAATACTCATACATACATATGATAGAGGAGTTCAAAGCAAAGTTCAGAACTTATAACACAAAATCATGAACAAAATTAAAAGCAAAAAAAAAGAACGATAAAAAGTACTTATGCATATCAAATGAAACGTTTATAAAAGATTTTCGACATGACGTTTTATCAGTATATTTTGGTTTTTGTCATTCCTCGTAAATAAGATATATTAACCACTAATTTTATTTTATTTTTATTTTTATTTTATTTTAATCCATTTTCATGTCGTTTTTCCTAGGAACTTGCTAAGTTGTCTTTCAGCAGTGTTTATTTTTCTTGAAGTGATTACCTCAATAAAAATAAATACATAAAATCACTTCAATAAAAACAAACATGCTTTGAAGGACTTCTTAATAAATCTAGAGAATAAAATAGGTATAAACATAAAGAGATTAATATCGATAAACCTGTCAATTGTACAAGATGTATTCATTTGGAGAACAAGTTGACATGCTCCTCATTTACGGGGAGAATGTAAAAAAAATTCAGTGCAAGCGAAAAATTTATACGCTGAACAATATCCTAATCGCGTTCAACCTTCGCGTCAAACATTTAAAAATGTGTACGATAAACTCAGACAAACCAGTAGTTTAAATACCCGTAAAAGCGAACGTGAAAAGCGAATTACTCATGAAGAAAATAAAATTGGAGTTCTTGCAATGATAGCTCAAAATCCTTACGTAAATTCGCGACAAATTGAACGAGAATCTAATGTTAGTCAGAGGAGCGTGCTCCGTATCTTGCATCGTCACAAACTTCATCCATACCATCTCAACCTTCACCAAGGATTACATGGAATGGATTTTGTGAATCGTGTTGAATTTTGTCTATGGGCTCAAGATCAGATTCGAAATAATGACTCTTTCTTTGATACCATATTATTTACTGATGAGGCAACATTTACTAATCACGGAAATATTAATTTGCATAACATGCATTTCTGGGCAGTACAAAATTCTCAATGGTTGCGGCAGGTCGAACACCAGAGACAATAATCTTTTAATGTATGGTGCGGCATCATAGGTGACAAAATTATTGGTCCTCATTTTTTCGATGGACATCTAAATGGCAACAGCTATGTTAATTTTCTTGAGCATACATTGGATCTTTTGTTAGAAGACTTGCCTTTAATCACACGACAAATAATGTGGTATCAGCACGATGGATGTCCAGCTCATTTTTCATTGTGAGAAATAAATTCAATGAAAAATTTGGAAATCGCTGGATTGGACGTGGAGGTTGTGTAGTGTGGCCAGCTCGTTCACCCGACTTGACACCATTAAATTTTTTTCTATGGGGAACTCTAAAAGACATGGTCTACAAAAAAGAACCAACTACACTTCAAGACATGCAACAACGGATTATTGCAGCCTGTGCGTCAATAAATCCTGACATTATTAAAAAAGCAAGCCAATCAGTGATTGGAAGAATCCAGCGTTGTATTGATAATGATGATCATCACTTCGAACATCTTTTATAAATATTTTATTTAATATGAATTTGTACTTTTTATCATTCCATTTAATATGAATTTGTACTTTTTATCTTTTTATTTGATATGCATTTTGCTTTTAATTTTGTTCAAAGATCTTGTGTTATAAGTTCTGAACTTGCTTTGAACTCCTCTATCATATGTATGTATGAGTATTATGGGTAAAAATATACAATGAAGATATATGTGGGTAATTTGCAACTAGCAGCTACATACATATTTTTTCTTAAAGACGACAATATATTTTCTTGACACTAATTGATTTTTTTCTTATTTTGTACATAAAAGAATTGAGATAAGATCGACGAAAAATGAATATTTTACAAGATATTTTATAGTTTATGTAAAATTATGTAACATTAAAGCAGACATGTCATACTCGTTTTGCATTACGGACCACATGATCTATTTTATATTAAACTAAGGGCCACATGTTTTCAATGTTCAAAAATAAATAAAATACGATTTTTAAAATTATTATATTCAATGTTTCAATATTATACCTACATAGTCTTTTTTACATCTTATGTTATTTTATAAGTTAAAAATATTTTACGACTTTTTTTATAAAAAATAAAAATAGAAACTATTAAAAAATAAAAAAATTACAATTTAATATATTATTTACTTAAAAATAATTAATAAATATTTTTTCGAAACATTTTCAGAAAGTCTCGGTGGGTCGCAGTCTTTTTGTTGGCGAACTGCATGCGGCCCGCGGGCCGCGTGTTTGACATGCTTGCATTAATTTATAAAATATCTGGTAAACTATTCATTTTTTGGCCATGTTGCCCTTATAACTTTTTATAGTGAATATTGCGGGGAATCGATTTATATAAAAAAATTTAGATAATTCCATTTAAAAAAACATAAATAATCTTCAAATGACCTTGAAAAACGTCACTCAAGGGCAATTCTTGATTACGATGTTATGTCCCCCTCGAAACCCTACAACTTTTGTTTGAAACATTTTTGTTTAAAATCAATATTTATAAAACTATTTAAGGTGCTAATAATTATTGCCTCACCCGGTATAATCTAACATATTTTTTATATGTGAAAATGTAAAATATATTTTAAACAATACACACTCTTTTTCTTGAGATGTAATACACACTCTTTTTAATACTTTTATTTAAGGAATAATAGATAACATAAATTTGTAATTATTTTCGCGCAAGTGCGCGTAATTAAAAAATTATAAATAATTTAATATATATAAAAGTGTATTTTGTGTAATAATCTTGAAATTACAAATTTTGAAAATTGCAACTCTCGTTAAAGCATTTTATTAATTTTATTATGTCATATTAAATAATTTTTTCTTATCCATTTTAAAAGCGATAGTAATATTTTAGATAGTCAAATTAGCTAAAATATCATAATGTAATGTCTATTAATTTTATATATTAATATTATAAGTTAAAAATTAAAGTATTATTATTATTATACATAAATTACATTATTTTACAATTCTTTAATTTAGTTACGTACGGGAACTTGATTGTTTTGCTTGTTATATACTTCTCAAATTGACGATTGTTGCTTCTATATACGTAATTGCTTGCGGTCTGCTGATTCTAAATGTAAGTATTCAATATGCTTTCAAATTTCTTATGAATTATCCTATCGTAAATAAATAAAAATAAATAAATAACAATACAAATAATAGCAACTATAATATATTTTTTTTTTTTAAATTATTTATAATATTATACATAATATTATCATTATTTTAATTGGTAACTATTTAATAAAGACATTTGTTCGATGATTTTTCATGTATATTCGAGATTTATTTGACCTTGGAAAAACTACACTGTATTAAATCAAATTAAGTTATATTTAAAAATTTTTTTGTATACAAACTTAATTTAAAACAAATTAAATTAAATTATGTTTAGAGTGTGCAAATTTGATGTACAAATTCGATTTAAAACAAAGTTAATTATCTTCACCTTTACAATATATTTAAAGATCATTGGTGAAGGGCTTTTTATTATAAATTATTATCTTTCGATCTATTTTTTTACATTTAAGTAATTATTGTATTTAGAATTCTTAATTTCCAAATTGATTTCTCAAATAATATATATACATATGTATATACATATTGTACATATATATACATATACAGCCATTGACCAAATTATTAGGCACCCTTGCATTTTCTAATTTCTTGGAATTGAATGAGAAAAATATTGGTCCGAAAGTCGCTGAATCGGGACTTTCGGACCAATATTTTTCTCGCCTATATTTCTGTAGGAGGGTCAGAGGGGATAATCGGAATTAAAAATCTCTAGTAGAAATTATTCCGAAAAAAGTCTTGGCAATGTACCAAGCAATATTCGTGCCCCGTGCACAATTATTTAATTCCAACGAAAACTTAATTTTCGTTGGAATCAACGCACCGCGTACGTGCTCCTATAGCCTATGTAATACTCAATTTATATTTAATATAGAAGGAGCCTTTAAATTCTTAATGTAAACTGATTAATATTCTTATTGAACTTTCAAAGATATAATCGACAGAGTCTACCAAAAAGTTCGAAAAGTCCAGTTAATTATCATTTTTAATTTTAAACGTAATATACATACATATACATACATTGCATAATTAAAGTGTTTTTTTTGCATTTGTCCTGTAATTTATATTTTTATTACAAAATGTATAAATTGTAATCTCTAGCATATCATTATAATTTCGTGTAAATTACAGAAAGCATCTATAGTGGAGCTAAGTTTGTCTCTGTTGATCACTTCTATTTCAATTTGGAGACTCTTCGTTTGCTGCTGGTCGGCAGAAGCAATAACCAATATGGTTAATATTTTAATATATATATATATATATATTATAATTTATAATATATATATATATATTATAAATTATATTAATAACAAATAATATATTCATATTTTTGATAATGTATTAATTAAATATGATACATTAAACAATTAATATTTCAAAAGGCGCAATCTACATGCTCTCTCTTAAATATAAGTACATATTTAATTTTACAATTAAATTAAAAAAAGAAATATTTATTAATTTTGTATCAATCTATTTAATTTGAAAATAGCAAGGACGCTGACAAATTTTTATACCTTTTCTTACTAGAGTTATAATATTTCCTGGCAAATTTATGATTCTCCATGGACAAATGCATCACAAAATGTACGTCGAACGATCTTTATGGTCATTCAAAGGTGTCAGAAACCAGTTGTAGTTAGCGGCACTCATTTTATACCTATTGTTTCAATGAGATTTTGCGGAACGGTAGATATTAATATCCATTGTAATATTCACTTATTAAAATATATTCGTAAAATTATTGCTTTTTTTATTTTTTAGGTTGTTTGTGCTACATTCTCATATTTCATGGCATTGCGAACGATATTGGACGTATACTAGATTAGTAACATTTTATATGTATACATAGTTTTTTGATAGTGCGTAATTATCTTCAACATATTTGTAACAGTACTTTTGTAAAAAAGATTAAATTCTTATAAAATTGATTTTTTTTATTATTTTAATGATTAAAGAAGTCATAATAAATAATTAAATATATATTAAATAAAAAATTCGAAAGTTTAAACATATTAAAATAATATATATATATATATATATATATATATATATATATACAGGGTGTCCCAGAATGATGGGGACTAAATTCGTGTGCAGATTCCTGGGATCATTTGGAGACGATTTTTCCTCAGCAAAAATGTCTAGAGACCAATAATTTTCGAATTATAAGCGATTGAAAATAAAGAGTTTTTCGCAAACTAAGCCTTGTGGAAATAAAATAATAATAAATTCACATTCTTTAGTTAATTTGAGGTAGAGTTTACTTTAATAGAATTTTAATTTAAGGCTTGTTAGTTACAAAGATACATGATGGCAAAAATTGGAAACATGCAAAAAATAATGACCTCCCTCGACATTTTCGCTGAGGAAAAATCGTCTCCAAATAATCCCAGGAATCTGCACACGAATTTAGTCCCCATCATTCTGGGACACCCTGTATATATATATTTTTTTTAATTAGCGTAAATTATATACTAGTTAAAAATACTGTTTTATATTATTTATAAAATAATGTTATTTTAATCTACAAAAATAATAATATTTAAAAAATTGAGCCCATTAAAAATAAATTTTTTAAAATTAATAAATTAAAATTAATAAATTTAATTTAAATTTATATAATTTGAATTAATAAATTTAATTTAAATTTATATAATTTAAATTAATAAATTTAATTTAAATTTATATAATTTAAATTAATAAATTAATAAATTTAAAATAATACCAAATTAAATCATATTAAATAACGCATTGCTATTTTTTGAAAACCACTATCATATTCCAGATGGAGGCATTTTTGAAATTTCAAGATTATCATTATATTATTTTTAAACAAAACTACCATAATTTTGTTACTTGAATCAATTTCTCATAACATTTAGCGTAAAAAATTGTTAGAGTGGAATAGTCGAAAAATGAATGGTTTACAAAAGATATTTTATTCTCACACATTCTGTTACATTTTAACAAAATATAGGTATATGAAAATACTCCTAATATATTCATTTTCGATTATCTTATCTTAATAATTTTCTGCACAGATGAATAATGAAATTAATCAATTATGATGTAAGAAAAACATGCTTTTATAATTTTAAAATTGTAGTTTCCAATGTTCAAGTGCTTCCTTTTTTAAAAAATAACTATGTGTAGGAATAAAAGCGCCCGATCCCTTTCCGATCCCTTTATTGCTCCGCGATATCACAGTATATACAGTAGCGCAACTCTGTGTCGGCACCTTTGATGTATATGATGCTCAAAATGGAGTGCGCATGCGCCAAGTCAGCGAGTACATGCAGTACCGCCATCTAAACTTTTTTCTCACTCTTCCTCCTACGCTTTATTTTTTCTCTTTTTTGTATATGTACATATTTTTAATTATATTTAATAATTTAATAATGAAATTTTTGAAAACATTCTAATGCAATTTATTAAATAAAATAAATATATATTTTTCAATAAAATATACCATATTTTATAATAAATATTGGAATATTTAATTATTATGAATATATAATAAATGAATAAATATTAAATTGAATATGAATATTATATAAATAAATATAATGAATGAATGTAATAAATATATTTTATTATTATGAATATTTTATTTTACAATAAAAATATAAAAATACGTACATTAAATTACAAGTAAATTACAACTAATAAAAAATTTCCAATTTATTAATTAATCTATTAACATTGTAAATCCAAATTAATACAAACATTTTGATTATTAAGATTAATTTTGAGTATAAGGATACATTAAATAAATTAAAATAAATTTAAGTACAATTTAAAATATTGTAAATATAAATTATTTATTTTTTAATATTTAAAAACGCCCAATATATCTAAAACACAAAGCTAAAATCAAAGTGCTTCCTACGAGAAAATAAAAAAAATCTATATAAATATATATAGGTTAACCATTTCCTCTAAGGATAATATGCTTCAATCAGCTTTCCACTTTTTTTCCACTAATTTCACTCGCACTTCACTTTCACTACACAAGCTGTGACACAAGACTACTTTGTAATCACTTTCTTACTATTTGAAATTACTCTGCACTCAAACTTGTCAATAAAAACATATGTTTTCACGACCATTTAAATGCTAAGAGAATGAGCGAGAGAGAGCGTGAACAAAGAAAGAGAAAGTGAGATAAAAGTTCAGATGACGGTACTGTATTTACTCGCTGACTTCGCGCATGCGCACTCCGTTTTGGGCATCATAAATTTCAGTAAGTTGCGCTACTGTATATACTGTGGCGATATCGAGCTGACGACTTATCGCGTAACTCAATCCCTTAAAAAAGCGAGCGTATAAGAAACGAGCGTCCGACAGCGAGTCGGTCACTATTCGGTCATTCTTCCGAAAGAACTACATCTGTATACATCTATAAGCTTTAAATAAAGAGCCATCCTACAAATTTCAGAAGTGGGATTCGAGGCGTTGTAATCTACACGTTAAAGTAGAGATTCACCGTGATACGTGGTGCGTGTCGAGAAACGAGTGTGTCGCGTGTGATTATTCCGCAAGGTGCGGGATAAAGGGCGATATCTCAAAGTGTTACAGTATCGTGCCACTGTCGCGAGCATACGTTGCCCTATAAATAGGTATCGCGTGGTGAAAAAAGAACTGTTCCATAATGGTGAGCACAGGAAGTGCATCCGGATGCAGTGTTGCACATCTGAGGGAACTTCTTCGAGCAAGAGGTCTGCCAGCATATATGGCAATAAAGCTGAACTACTACTGCGTCTACAGCAGAAGGCGCCCGATGCGTTAAGCTAGGAAGAAGACGCAAATTATGTGGAATGTGTGGAGGAAAACGCTGTGGGTGGAGAAGTCGATCAGAACACGACCCAGGAAGCAGATGACGCAACAACTCGCGAACTCGAACTCGTTCGTTAATTATCCTATACCTCGTAACACAAAAGATGTACAGCGATTTATAGGATTAGCGAGCTATTTTCGAAAATTTAAACCGAAATTTTCTATCGTTGCGAAACCATTATATGACTTGTTAAAAAAGGGCGTTAACTTTAAATTTGGAGTAGAAGAGAACAATGCGTTCGACGCGCTAAAAGTTTATTTAACCAATCAACCGATCTTAGCGATTTATTGCCCTAAGGCGGCAATCGAATTACATTGCGACGCGAGCACGAGCGGATTCGGCATTATCTTGTTACAAAGACAAGACGACGCACAATATAAACCAGTATCATATTTTAGTCATAGAACGCCGCCCGCCGAATCTAAATATAACAGCTTTGAGCTGGAGTGTTTAGCCGCTATATATCCGGTAAAACGTTTCCATGTTTATTTATCAGGTATTCGATTCAAGATAGTCGCCGACTGCGATAATTTCCGTCTTACGTTAAGCAAGCAAACGATTAATCCGCGAATAGCGCGCTGGGCAATGTTTTTGCAACAATATGATTGAGATAGTCCACCGTTCTAACAAACGTATGACGCACGTAGACGCCCTTAGCCGCTGCAATAACATCTTGATTTTAAAGGGCAATACATTCGAACGCGTCTTTTCCATTAAACAAGATCAAGACCCTGAGATTTACAAAATTAGAGATAAACTAGAAAAAACCAAAGATAAAATGTATGAATTTCGAGACGGCCTTGTATATAAAAAAATAAATTAAAGAAAGCTATTGTTTTACGTACCACAGACGATGGAGTATAAAGTTATACTTACACGTGTCACGATGACCTTGGTCACGTCGGGATTAGCAAAGTAATCGATAACATTAATAAGGTATATTGGTTTCCAAATATGCGGGAAAAAGTTAAAAAAATATTTAGAAAATTGCTTAAAATGTATCGAATTTTCCCCGCCTAGCGGAAAGTCAAAGGGATATTTACATAGCATCCCGAAAGGTAATCTGTCGTTTCAAACTTATCATATCGATCATTATAAGCCTCTCCAGAAAACTAATAAAGGCTATAAATATATATTCTTGATTGTAGATGCATTTACGAAATTCATACGTCTTTATTCTTGTAAGTCGACTGCGACTAGCGAATCGATAAAGCATCTAAAGGACTATTTCCGGTCTTACAGTAAACCGCGACGCATTGTAAGCGATCGCGGCACTACTTTCACGTCAGATGAATTAAAAAATTTTCTGAAAGAACAATGTATAGACACAGTATATACAGTAGCGCAACTCTCTGTCGGCACCTTTGATGTTTGTGTAACATAAAATGGAACGCGCATGCGTGAAATCAGCGAGTATAACCAGTACTGCCATCTAAACTTTTATCTCATTTTCTCTTTATTTTCGATCTCTTTTTAGCACATTACTACATGTAAAATAAATTAATTTTAATAAAAATTATGTATATAAGAGATCACACATTGTTAATAATATAATGTCTAATATATATAAGACAAGTAAATACATAAAAAAATATAAAATATTATATAACATAATTTAAATATTAAAATAAATAATAATTTATACTTGACATAACAGATAACAAAAGAATCACATCAAATATTCATATATTTACATATTAATGTGCACACATATATATTTAACACAATTAAAAGCTTAAAATTAAAAGAAATATTTAAAAAATTTTTATAACATATGATAATATATGCGTTTAATTAAAATCCATATATTAAAGCAAATAAATGAATAAAAAAACCAAGATATTTATTAAATATATTTATTAATAAATAATTCTATATTATATATATATTTTATAACAAATATTTTATAGGAAAATTATAAAGTGCGTAATTATAATTTATGTTTTATTTTATCTTAAGAAATTATAATGTACTATAATGTACAATAAATTATACATATGTATACTTATATCGCAAATTATTTATTATTATTTTTTCTCTTTCAAATCTCTTACCTAACCATACCTCAGCTACTCGATCCCTCAGTATGAATCAGAGAAAGAAAATCAAAAGAAAGAGTGAGAGAAAAGTTCAGATGGCGGTACTGAATATACTCGCTGATTTCGCGCGTACTCCATTTTATGTATCAAGAAATTGAGAGAGTTGCGCTACTGTATATACTGTGGTATAGAACACGTCCTGATAGCCGTTGCTACACTTCGAGCCAACGGACAAGTAGAAAGAATGAATAGATTTCTAACACCAATGCTAGCTAAACTGAACAACAATCCGAATAAATGAGATCAAATAATCCATTTGGCAGATTTCCATTAATAACACCGTATGAAGATCGTCCGGAAATACTCCGAGCCAATTATTGTTTGGTTTAGTTTAGAACAATTAGGCGAAATCAATAATTCTTTACGCTTAACTTTATGCGATTATACCACAATCGATTGAGACCTACCGGCATTGCGAGAAGAGGCAGTACAAAAAATTTTAGCAAATCAAGCTGAGAACGAGAAGTCATTTGATCGCACTCATAAAACAGCCACCACCTATACCGAAGGCGATTACGTCATGATCGCGAATGTGGATACTAGGAGTTAATAAGAAACTTATTCCAAAATATAAAGGACCGTATGTTGTTCATATGAGTTTGAGATTACCGCTACGTTGTACGCGATATCCCTGGATTTCAGGTTACCCAGTTACCTTACGATGGTGTAATATCCGCCGATTGCATGAAACCTTTGATACGCGAGTAAAAAAAATTATTTTGTCAAGTCTTGTAATCAATGTACACCGTATGGTCGACTGGGACAGATACGAGTATATGTTTTATATATAATTTAGACCCAAGCGCTATCAATTAAGTCAATTGAAAAATCGATCGACCGGGGACCATTACTGAAATTCGATAAGGTATTTTTAACTAATCCCGTTATTGCTGCACATGATTTGAATATTTTGCAAAACCATATTTCTTCATAGAGGAAAAGAAATTTTAACTGTTGCTTTTTTTTCTCTAATGTAATAGTCAAGAAGAAATAAAGAGGGAAGGGGGAAGAACATATATCGCGTTCTCTTTCCAATATAATTACATACAAACATGTTTGTAGTATACTTATATCGAGAAGAAATAAGTTAGATATACATCTATATGTGGCCTACACTATTTTAAAACCGCTACTGCCCTTAAGCGGAAGTAACGGCAACAAATAATAGCAAATGTATCGAGAGTTATGCACTTATGCACTTTGGTGCATCTCACAATTTCGCGCAATTATATCGAGATTATAAAAAACTATCATAATAAAAGAAATGTTGTAGAGACGCGTCTCTCTTGTGTTTCCACTTTAAGAGTCTTTATTATTTATTCGAGTACTTTAGTGTTTACAGCAGGAAAAGAACATCTGCCGCTCGCTGTATATTTATTTGCTGGATTGCGTGCGTCTTTTTCCGACGATCTATAGTCTAAAATGTGATACCAGTAATGCTTTTTTTTATTTATCGCTCCCAAGTTTTTCTCGTACGGATAAAAATTATCATGAGGCAGAGTTGAATTGAAAGTAGCACGTGCAGTTTGTGAATTTTGAGGAAACTCACTGTATAATTATATTATGGCATGCTCTGTAACATTCGAAAAACTCATCGCCTTCTTGAGAATGCATTTGTTCTTTGCGTGCTGTTGGCCATTACCGCCCACTGCAACAAAAACGCAAATCACTTACGACAAATTTTTTCGTTTATTCAACGGTTTGCATTCGATGCTGATGATCTGTGCGGTGACGTATAGAATCATTTCTCAGTATGACAATATTTTGGTTGTAATACAACTAGGCTGCGTCTTAGGTACCCTATGCGAAGTTCCAGTGCAAATATATCTGTTTATGCAGCAGTACGATCGTTTGCAAGTAAGAGAGAAGCAAATTCTATATATTTTTATATTATGCATGTCCAGTGTTGTGTGTTTAGATGATTTTAAAATTAACTAGATAAAGATAACATGAAAATATATCAATTAATCTTAGATAAGATAAAGATGATTTTGTTTTAAATATATTTAGATAAAAGATAAAATTATATGGGGCGATTTATCTAGATAACTTCCAGATAATATTATTTTTACGACCGCTTATGTAAGCACAGTTATAAAAACAATATAAATTATAAAAGGGATATAAAAATATATTTATACTTTTATTTATAAGTTTCTATTGCTTACTGCTTAAGTTCTACTACTTAAATATTTTTATATGCTATAACTCTAAACCAAATTATCTGAACACATTATTCTAGATAATTTAGTAAAAATAACACTTTTTTTTATCTAAAATGAAGATATAGATAATAATACATATTTTTATTATCTATATAAAGATAAGATGACGCCAAAATTTCATCTAGATAATCATCTATATAATTTTATTTAGATAACAGCAAACACTGTGCATGTCTTTATATATATATATATATATATATATGTATATGTATATATTAGGTATATAATTTTAAAACTTTTCAAAGTGTTCTATATGTAGTATATACGCATTATATTCTTTGAAAAATTAAATCTAAAAAAATTGAAGTATTCGAAACACAAAAGATAATATTCAAATTACTGTTGAATTTAAAATAAAATATTTGTACATATATGTAAGAATTATTTTTATATACATATATTCTATGTATATATTTTTATATAATTTTTTATTTTTCCTATATATTTTTATAAAAAAAATTTTTATATACCCATAATTCTTTTTATATATACTATATAACTCTTATTTTTATATATTTATAATTCTTATTTTAGTTGAGTAAAATTATTTTATATAAAATATAGTATTAGTTATAGCATAAAGTTAAATGACAAAAT
Source organism: Prenolepis imparis (assembly GCF_030444845.1). NCBI lineage: Eukaryota > Metazoa > Arthropoda > Insecta > Hymenoptera > Formicidae > Prenolepis > Prenolepis imparis. The sequence goes on along the minus strand of NW_028141194.1, from coordinate 123,056 downwards.
ATAAAATTGTTTAAAATAATTGTGTTAATAACATTGCAGAATGTAATTTTGAAGATGGAAAATTACAACAAATATGCGAATCCAACAGAAAAGGATATTATACAGGAATATATAAATAAATATATAGGGTTTTATAGCGTAACGCTAATATTGATGACCGTAACTTTAGTTGGTTTGATTTTAGTACCATTGGTGCTAGCTCATTCCGTATTGGAATTAGAGTATCCATTTTCTATTGATTACCAACCGATGAAAGGAATTATTTATTTACATCAGTCATTTGCTTTGTATCAAGTCTATGCTCAGGTCTGCGCAACCGTTTTTCTTGCTCTTTTGCTTTGGTTCTCGACGGCTAGATTCGAAATTTTGGCCAATAAATTTCGCATGGCCACAGAACACTCTGACTGGAAAGCATGTATACGAGAGCATCAAGAGCTTTTAAGGTAAATCTTAAATCGAACTCATTACCTAATAATATATATATAATTAATAAATATGAATATTTAATGAATATATTATATGAATATATAATTAATATACGTATAATCAAGCAATTAGCTAATTATGTAAAAAGGTTTGTTAAATTTGTTTCCTTATTTAATGTCTTATTTTTATATGTATATTTATATATTGTATATCTAACATCATTAAAAAAAAGTATACAATTTGCAACATGCAGCTACATATTTTTTCTTAAAAACAACTACGCGTTTTCTTTATACCAATTGATTCATCTAATTATTCTATAAACATAAAAATGTCAAGGTAAGATTATCGAAAACTAGATATTTACGAGATATTTTATATTTTATATCAAATTTTGTATTTATATCAAAATATGTCATAATTGAGATATAAAATATCTCGTAAACTGTTCAATTTTTGGCTATTTTATCCTTATAATTTTTTATGTAGAATGTTACAAGGAATCTATTTACGTAAAACACTTAGGGTAATTCCATTTAAAATAATCAAATTGACCTTGAAATGACCTTGAAAACTGCCACCTACGAACATTCCTATAACATCAACTTATGTCCCCCTTGAAATACTGCAATTTTAATTTGATACATTTTTTTCTGTAAACAATATTTTTGAAGATAAAAATTTGTAACGCTTTATTTTGAATACCCGGTATACTTATACATATATATTTATATAATTTTTATGTAGCTTTATAAATCATTACAGGTTTGCGAAACAAGTAACCCTTTCCATTTCACACGTAACGTTATCATCGCTAGGTGTTAGCACTATAACGGTAATATTCAGCGGTCTTACCTTTCTTGGCGTGTGTATCCATTTTTTTATTAATTCAATTTTTAAATTAATTATTAAATAATAAAAAGCAAAAATAATTTATATTATTATTGTCGCATAATATAATATATACAACTACTTATAAAAACAAATTGATATATAACATTGACATATAACAAATTGATATATAACATTGACATATAACATTATTTGCGTTACATAAGTTGATATTTTTCAGACTTTTCATGTGTAATCTTGTTTTATTTATGCACAGATTAAAACAGAATTCCTTTTTCCACTTGAATTTGCATATTTGGGTATATCTAATGCGCGTGCTTCGTCCTTGAATATTTGCGTATCATGACTGTTAATCAGTAGGAACATGATATCCAAAACAGGAAAAAAATATGATTTCTAATCTTACTTTGACATATATCAAACTTCAAACTGTTTCACATTTTTCCGTTGTTTCGAGGCAGCGATGCTATTTTTTAAATAAAATTGTTATGATGCGCAAATTTTTAGAGAAAAGCATGTAGGATATACCTCGGTATAAAGTTCATGTGGGAAGGCATTTCTGTTCTTATTTATACATTATTCATATATTATAACATTGTTTTTTAAAACAGGATTTTCCGTTGTTTGTAAAAATGCAGTATTCGATCGTATGTTGTTCATCATTGACAAAAGTATTTTTATGCACTTGGCCAGCTGATCATTTAATGAGTATGGTAAGTTTTAACAAACGAAATTAAATAAACGCATGTTATGACATATGTATACATTCAGTATATTCAAATTCAATATTGTAGAGTTCTAATGTGGGGGATGCTGTATATAATTCATTGTGGTATAAACACGGAGTTGCTACACAGAAAATTATGTTGTACACTTTATTTCGAACTCAACGACCCGTTATTGTATCCGTTCCTGGTTTGGTCGCGGCTTTAACTTTGCAACATTATGCATCTGTAAGATAGTGCATTGTAGTGTCGCGTTAACAATTGCACCTTATCTTTTATTTTAAGATATACAATGGAAATAAAAGAAGTATTTACATATCCTATTTTATTCGGAATAATTTTATATAAAATAGGAAGATATGTTGCTGTAAAATGTTTCTATATGGGAGAATATATCATTTTCATTTATATTATTATATTATATTGTATTTATATTAAATAAATCACGTAAAAAATCAATATTGTTTTTGTTTTCTTAAATTATTGTAAAATTATTCAAAAAAAATGGAGTATGCAAATACTATTTCGTATAGTTAATTTTATGTCGCAAAATTATCGATATCTCTGACAACTTAATAATGCTGTGTCATTGCTATCATCTATATTATATTTAAAAAATAATGCATGCATGTGTGTGTATAAATACATATATCTATTTATATTTTATATACAATATAAAATATAAAAAATATAATTAGATAATAATAAAATATTATATTTTTATAACTATAAAGATAAAATTATGCATATATTATATAATTATACACAGATATAAAAATTCAAATTATTATAATTTTATATATTACATATATATTTTAAATTTTATCTAATTTTATATAATTTTATATAATTTTTTAAATATTTTTTTAGTCTTGTATCTAAATAAAAGAAAACAAATTTGAAACCTTTATTTTGATTATATAAGCAATTATTTTATTATGCAATTATAATATTTGTTTTCTTTTTGCTAAAAATCAAATATTTTAATTTAAAAAAGTAGCAGATTTACAGAAATTTCTTGAAATATTTTTACAGTATGTATCCATGGCATTTTCTTATCTGACGTCATTTCGAGCAATTCTTTCTAATGATGTGGATTAATTCGAAATAATAATAAAAGTGTACACTTTTTTCAAATAAATGTCTATGCAATAAATATAAAAAAATGTATCAATCGTGGTAATAATTCTTTATGTAAAAAAGAATAAATAAATATATAAAATATCTGGCAAATCTTAATCTGGTAAATTTGATTTAAATATTTGGATTTTACATGTGTAATTATTAAAGTAATTTGTGTGTGTATAATGTGTATGTATATATATTGTATGTATATAGGGTGTCACTTAAAGACCGCCCATTAAGTACATAGCGTTATTCCTTACCAACAAATAATAATTATTATTATAATAATTATTATTATTTTTGACTTAATTACTTACTTATTTCAACTTATATCAGAAAGATTTAAGATCATTAGTTTTCTGTAAAAACTAACAATAAGTGCACTAACAATAAGTGCACAGATTTGAACACATTTTGAAGAAGATTGAGAAAATCTTTTATTTTATTTTTTTTTTTTTTTGAATTTTACGGACAATATTTTCTTTATTATCGAATTCTCCGAATTGTAATAAATTAATTAAAGATAAATTATTATTATTATTAATTTATTCAGATTATTCTTTAAATTAAATCGTTGAGACTAGCAAGACAAGCGAAAATTCTATTGTTACGTGCTATCAATTCTTTTTACTGTATCTGTACGTATTTCATAATATACTTATTTTCATATTCTGAGGCAATTTATTGGTCGCGTTTTCATTCTGTGCTATCATTATAAAACACCCCACAATAATTCAAGCTAGAAATAACTGCTATAGAACGCGTAACATTATACCACATCTCTGGTAAAACACTTGTCAGTCTTATAATTTATTAATCTTTAGGCTTGCGTATGGTGTTGAAAGGTAAGAAAATGCGAATGAGAGAAATAATTTTGAACGCCGCAATATTTCTCTCTTGAGATACTTAATATTACTGGTGCGCAATCTTACACACATTGTCTTGGAATTTCTTCACTTATATGCTACGTTTTGCATTTTTTTCTTGTACAATTCTTTGTAAAGTCGTGAGAAAACCACAAGAAGGATAGTTGCGGTTTGAACCCTCATGTGGAAGAAAATGCAATAATAGTTAATATGAGAACTGCACCGACGCTAGATAAAATTATTGCTTTTCTCAAGGTGGATTTATTGTTTGCTTGTTGTTGGCCTCTACCACGAACTGCCACGAAGTTTCAGATAATTCGCGATAGAATATTTCGGTTCTTATCAGGTGTCAACGGTGCATTTATAATTATCGAACTGATATATTCGATCACTAATCATCTTGACGATGTTTTCTTGATTATGCAATTAGCTTGTGCATTAGGTATCTTTTGTGAAGTTCCATTGCAGATATTTTTATTTACGAAACAGCACGATCGCTTACAAGTAAGAGAAACAACAATTATTATTATTATATATATATATATATATATATATATATATATATATGTACATATTGTACATATTTTATATTAAACGTATATTACAATAAAATAAGAAAATTATATTAATTTCCTATAAATGCATTATTACGCATATATACATATACAAATATATATAAAAATATAAATATATAAAATATAATATATAAAATATAATACACTTATATAAAATTTAAATATAAATATAGATAATAAATATATAACATATAAATATATATATTAGGGTGGTCGTTAAATGGAAGATCATGTTGGATGGTCATAAATCAGCTCCAAATGTAGAAAAAATGATTCTCTAATTTTTTCAGATTTTTATTTTCAGCCCTGAGTCTCCCTGTTTGCACGTGGATTTTTTCCATTTAAAAAAATACCAATTTAAGTAATTTTTAGATTAAAAATAGAATCAACAAACCTGATTTAAATAAGTTTCGCTGCCGTGAGGTATAGCATGAAATTGTATACGGGGTATTTCACTCGAGTTGTGTGTTATGTTATATTCTTATATCAATTCATTTATTTATTCATTTATATGTTATTTAAATATTATTTATATGATATTTTTTAATAATTTGAAAAAAATACTAATTTACTTCAGTTCTAGATGGAGTCAGCTGCAAAAGTAGTGAACAAAATTATTCAATTTTTCGTAAAAGATAGTCAAAAATCGTATATGGGCTATTCCACACGAGTCGTGGGTGTTTTTAATTCAGTTAATTATTTTTTATCCATTTTTCAAGCAATATAACGACGTATTTTATATTTTTTTGAATCTTCCTTGAACTTTAAATCATCGTTATTTTCGATTATATAGGAAAAAGATATGTAGGGAATTCCATTCCAGTGCTCAATGATTAAGCGCAAATTTTCGATAATTTTTTTTTTTTTAGAAAAACAATTCGAGGAAATCAATAATCAATGGTTAAGAAATTTTAAAAAAATTTTAAAAATTAAAAGTCGCAAAGTTTCAAGGAATATTATTGTACTGTATAATTGTATTTATTCAAAGTATAAAAAGAAATTTTATTATCTTCAACAAAAAAAAATCAATGGAAAATAATAAATTAATCGATATATTGATTACTCCGTAAAATAATAATTTAAATTTTTTCACTCGATTTGTGTGTAGTATAACACACAACTCAAGTGAAATACCTCATATACGATGTTTTACTATTTTCACGGCAATAAAACGTATTTCATAAAATGTCGCTATTTTAGACTAGAACTAACTTAAATAAATATTTTTTAAATGAAAAAGAAAATTACGTGCCAACAGGGAGACTCAGGGCTCAAAATAAAAATCTGAAAAAATTAGAGATTTTTTTTTTACATTTAAAGCCGATTTACGACTATCCAACATTAAAATTCTGAAAAAACCCATATAAGGACCACCCTAATATATATATATATATCCAATTATTTTGATCTTGACATGTTACTGTGTAACATATGCTACAACTTTAAATAATCATCAAAAGGTTTTTAGAGTTCGGCATCTATTATTTATTTAATAAGAACTTTGTCGATGCAGGAATAAAAGCGCACAACAAACCTATGTTGAACTGCATAATTATAGATTTCGTTTCGTAAAAGCATCGGGTGATGTGAGATAGACGCATTGTTGTGTGGAGTAGTTATAAAACTCATGTGAAACTATATAATTATAGATTTCATTGTATACTACAATATGGGGTGAACTCCACTTTTACATGGATAGTTGCAATCTATATAATTATAGATATATCTCTACTAGTTTTTATTTTTTTTAATACTATATAATTATAGATCTCTACTAGTTTTCATGTTTTTATTTACTAAGAAATGCTTGAAAATTAAATTTTTATTTATTAATAACTTTTAAATAAATATTGAACGTCTACTGAAGTTTTTCAAAATCATTATTAGGATTGTAATTTGGCAATATATATTTCAAGATCATAATCATTGGAGTAGCTTCGGCAATTCAAATAAAAATATTTATTCTTATTTTATGTACATTATATGTAATGAGATTATATATGCAATAATGTTATACATATAAAATATTCTACATATATTATATATGTACACATATTTACTATAAACGTTACTGAGGCTATTAAATTTTCTACATATTAATATATATCATATATTCATCGATATTAAAAATTTGTATTAAAACCATAATAGAATTTTAACTAACAAAACTATATATTATTCATATTTTTTGTATTGATTCAAATACGATTAAGTAGAATAAATTAATTTTTATTAATTTTTATTAATAAATTACTATATAGAGGGAATGAGTGGTATAAATCACTAAATCTTATCCTAATTTAAGCGCATTTTTATTGTCTTGAGAGTCTGATGAGTCATGATCTATTAAAAGAGATAGTGTACAGAAATCATTCAAATTTATAATAGATTAGCATAAAAGTGTGCAGTGTGTTATCAATTTTCCAATCCTTTCTTAATTTTTTTTAAAAAGATTCTCTTATTAAAAAATTTTATTTTATATTTTTGACTTACAAAAGACTTACATCATCTCCTTTTTGATTATACTACGTTGATAATGTCTAGGTACATAAGAAAATAATAATTGTATATTTTCTTCTCTTATTTAAAATTTACAGGATGTAATTTGCAAAATGGAAGATTGTTATAAACGAGCGAATGCTGAGGAAAAGGAAGTGTTTCAACACTATATTAATAAATATGTATTATTGTATGGAACTACCTTGGTTTTGGCTATTGCATCCTTAGTTGGCTCACTCTTAGTGCCATTCATTCGATCCCGTATGTTTCCACTAGAGATAGAATATCCATTTCGCGTTAACTATCAACCGATGACAGCAATGATCTATTTGCATCAAGCACTCGGTATGTATCAAGTCTCTTGTCAAGTAAGTGCTAATGTTTTCCTCGCTCTTCTGCTATGGTTTACGGCGGCACGTTTTGAGATTTTGTCCAACAAATTCCGTACGATTACGAACCATTCTGAGTGGAAAACGTATATACAGGAACATCAAGAAGTTTTAAGGTATTAAAAATCGAGATTAACATAAAATTGCAATGCAACTCGATTAATTTTATTTATAGTTGTATAGAAAGAAATTGAATTAAATTTGGCATTTTGTAGATTTGATCTTTCTGTTGATTATTTATTAAACTTATACAAGAGATCTCTTTTACGGTGATTATTCTAACTTTTATTGTTTCTAATAATATGAAAAATGGTAGATTATTGAATTTTCGGGAATTCAATTCATGACTTTTAATTCTTGATATTTTTAATGCAATTATCTTTTACATAGAACTTTATCTCTTCATTCTGCAATACTTTAATACTTTTATAAACATTGATACATTTTTTTTATTAAAAATTTTAGTTTTTATTGAATTGTTTTCTCTCCAAACTATGTTTAAAATTTTATTTAAAAAAATACATATATTTGTGCATTACAAAAAATAAAAAAATAATCTTTGATATTCCACTTTTCTATTACGCTTTTATATCACTGAAAAGAATCCAGTTTAGGACAGAAACATTTGCATTTGCATATTATTATACTTATTGTTAGACTCATCCTATCTATTATACATATAGTAAAAGTTTTATACTAATGTAAAATTTTGTTTAATGCAATTTTTTATTACAATGTTTTTTTTTCATATAATTTAATTAACCGCAGAATTCTTATGTATTATAATAAATTGTTACAGATACGCGAAAGAAATGAACAATTCCATTGCACATGTAGTGTTATCATCACTAGGTGTTAGTACTGTAGCGTTAGTATTCGGTGGCGTTACATTTCTCAGCGTGTGTACCTGTAAACTTTTTATTACAATTGTTAAGTAATACTATTTGATAATATTTATTTGTATATTTTATCCCACATTTTTAAATAGCGATTACCGCCATCTATAAAGATTCAATATATAATCGTATGTTCTACATCATTGACAAAAGTGTTTCTATGTGCTTGGCCAGCTGATCATCTAATGAGAACAGTAAGTTTGGACGGTTAAAATATTACGTAGAATATTTTTTTATATGATACATTTGTGCATTTAAATCATTTTCAGAGTTCTAACATTGCCGAAGCAGCTTATAATTCTTTATGGTATAATCAAAGTATTGATTCACGGAAGATTATGTTGTACACCTTGCTACGATGTCAACGAAATGTAGTTATATCTGTTCCTGGGTTATTAAAAGCCTTATCGCTTCAACATTATGCCTCTGTAAGATAATGCATTGCAACGTCATTTTAATTACACAGCGCCCTTACTGCGCTCTTATTGTCATTTTTTTTCAATTTTATTTGATTTTAATATTTGCGTAATATAAACTCTTTGAATATTATACTAAAACATATATAAAAAGATTTAGTTTTAATACATATATTAATCTTTTTAATCATCTTTTAAAAAGCAAACTTTTAAAAAAATTTTATTATATTTTTCACTTGTGTTTTTATACAAAATATTACATTTTTTTTATTACATCCGTACGAGGAAAAATCAAAGAGTAAAGAGATTTGAAAATTCAAACTTTAATTATATTTATAAAAATAAATGTAGATTATTTTTCTATATAATCCTTCCATTTCTTAGTACTTAGCTCACTTCTTAATAAGCTTTTGAATTTTGTGGAAAAAAACGTTTACCCTTATTAAGCTAGCAGGACCACAATAAAAGAAAAGAAAAAAAAGAATCCAAAGGCAGAAATGTAAATAAAAGACTGAATTTGACTAATTTGTGTGTATCATCCAAATAATTTAATATATTTATCCCTTCTGCCTCAAACAATCCTCAATTGAAATCAGCCCTATTAAGCTCGTGAATGCAAAACTCTTTCCTATCAGTAGACTCAATGGAATTTATGTTCAAAAACAAACTTTTCGAAAATTTAGTGACTTATGGATGATTGAAAATTGTTAGAGTTTCTGGGATTTCGAGGGTAGGTCACAACACGACGAGTTGCTTATCTGAGGTACAAAGGCGAACTGTATTCTTGTAGAAAGAGGGGGGGTTTACAGAAAAGGGACAGTATAGCCAACTTATTAGTAGGGAATCATTCGCGCGGAGCCACCTACATGGCGCTAACTTTAAAAGTAAAGATAGTTGCGTGTAAGACTTTCGTCCACATTCCTAACAAAAATAATGAGCCGTAGTTAAAATTCAATTTATTTACAATTTCATTAATTTTGACTTGTCGATCATCATTTGATCAATTGCCTCGACGTTGACGTTGGTTTTTTTAAAGTTAAAGGCATCTAATTTAATATAAAGTATATTTACCGCTCTTTATCATAAAGAGAAGCCAGCCATTTTGAAAATAATTTATTCACTCATATATTTTGATCCGACTTAAGGCTCCTGGCTCCTTTCCGACCATGTCGAAATCGTGACGTCAGAGGCGAGAAAACACACGCTAAAATTTCTTAGATGCCATTTCGAAATAAAAAAATATTTCGATGAAACAGCACTTCAGATAGCTTTAGCACACTCTTAAAAAACCCCGAAAACTATTCTTTCCCCTTTATAATCAATCAACAGCTGTAAAATGTAATATTATGAAGCCCAGTCCGTCTGGTCTTTGCACATGCGCAGTCATTCCGCATGTCAAAGTCTAATATCTCGATCATTTTACAGATGTTGATTGATTATAAAGGGAAAAGGATAGTTTTCGGGGGTTTTTAAGAGTGTGCTAAAGCCATCTAAAGTGCTGTTTAATCGAAATATCTTTTCATTAAAAAATGGCATTTAAGAATTTTCAGCGTGTGCTTTCTCGCCTCTGACGTCACAATCCAATATGGCCGCGGTGAGCACCCAGGAGCCTTAAACAATTCTCATCATACTGCTGTTGCATTCTGCATATTCTCTGTAGATTTCACCCCTTTTGGGTGAAGGAAACGTATCGCCATTACTTCCTTTTGCAGTCAGACAATCAAACATCATTCGCATCATTATTCATCACTCATTTTAAATCGGTTTAAAAAAAAAATAGAGTAAAAGAAAGCTATACAATAAATCATCACTCTGGGCTCACAAAGAACACTTTGAGATAATGATTAATAGCACAGCAGTCAGTTGTCTGCCCTCTGATCTGAAAATCAAAAATGTCTCTTTTTGACTTTTCCTCGTATTATTTTATACTATAAACTGCGTTAGATTTAGCACATTATTTTCTATTTTCTATTTTAATTCAATAATGCACACAGATAGAATTTTCTTTTAGAATTTATCCTGAAAATCATCATGGGACAATATGGTATGGAAAGAATTTTATGAGAATTTCTCTGATTAATCATCATTATCACAATAAAATATAAAACATGTTTGATTAATTTTACTAAGCTGCATAGTAAAATTAATTAAACATATTTTATATTTTGTTGTGAGAGGTATTATTATTTTTATTGTGATAAGAAATTCTCATAAAATTCTTTCCATACCATATTGTCCCACGATTACCATGATTTTCAGGGTAAATTCTAAGAGAAAATTCTTTTAGTATAGTATTATTATTATAAATATTATGAGTATTATAAATGTAGTAAAATATTATAAATATATTATTATAGTAGTATTATCATTATTAATATCATTATTAATATTATATGTATAGTAAGTATGATTTATTTATACTTACAAGTTACTTTTAATAACTTTACAGTACCTCTCGACTGCATTTTCGTATTTAACAACATTTCGAATAATTCTTTCTGAAGATGAGTAAGCATAGTTCAAAGGAATTCGTTAGATTTCATGAACAAAAAATCTACTTTTTCTATTATAGTTAACAATATAGGAGAGTATATTGTTTGTTCATATAGTAATAAAAAATATTAAAACAATTATCCAATAAAATTTCAAATTATTTGTGATAAAATATTTCGTCTAGTCTCAGGCCTGCATGCAATATTGTTAATTATGGAGCTAATATATACGATTCTTTATCGTATTGAAAATGTTCGTATGCTTATACAATCAACCTGCGCAGTGGGTGTCATATTCGAAGTTTCGCTGCAAATATTTTTGTTTACTTTGCAGCACGACCGTTCGCAAGTAAGAAATTGAAAATTATTTAGCAATTACTATTAATTAAATAATTAGTAAATAATTTGAATAATATTAATTTAAATAATATAAAATATTAATTATTAAAAAATAATTAGTAATTAAATAATTATTATTCAAATATATCCGTTATTTATACAATTTTTTATGCAATATTTTATGCATTTTATATTGCACTTATATTAATCAATTTATTGAAAATATAACAAATCTATTATATATAAATATATATTGCAATATGAAAGTATGCCTGATAAAAGATGTCTGATTTTTGTGACGTTAAATATTGATAGTTTCTAAATTTTACTATGCCGAATATAACGATAGAAATACAAATCTACAAAAGTCGTTTAATAAGTGTACAGACAAAGATTTGTGTAAATAGAGAAAAATTATATGATAAATAAATATTAATAAATATTTACAGTGCTGCGGATAGTCTCGTTAAGAAACTACATTAGTAAACGAAATGCTGTGTTGAGTTCGTTTTTCTATATTGTTCACACATTCAATAATTAATTTTTAAATATGGATATACTTTGCGTTGCACAATCGCACAATAAAATAAATATATGTATAATAAGTATCTCGCGTTTTTATCACAAACATAATCAAAATAAAGAAAGTTTTATTTAACTCTTCTCTGTCTATCTTTAAAGAAAAAAATAAATCACATTTTTTTAAAATGTTGCATCTTTCTTTTAATTTTGGCACACGTGACAATATACATTTATGATTAAGATAAGGTTTTTAAAAATTAATTCTAAATTTAATTTACAAATAAGAGTAAAAAATAAAAAAATTTGTTAAACATTGCGAAAAAAATTAAATAAAACATATATGAAATCAATTTAACTAGTCACACATAATTGATTATATGCTGTCAATTTAGAATTAATTCCGAATTAGAATTCCTCTAGTTTCTAAAGTATATCTTACATTTTGTACAATGTATTGATATCTTAAACGAAAAGGACCCCGCACAAAATACATAAAATTTTGGCTCTCAGTGGAATTGACTGAATTTTTGATATGTTGTAGTTTAAAACATTCTGATCAAAAGATTTAATAGCCTCAAGGCTAAATAATGGATAATAGTTACTGAGTTACAACCAATCAAACAACTCGCAAAGTCCTGATTTTTCGTGCTTGACTGGCTATAAATCAGTAACAAAAAATGTAATAGGCTCAAAGCTGAATAACAGATGGTTACTGATTTACAGCCAGTCAAACACGAAAAACTCTGCGTTCTGCGAGATGTTTGACTGGTTGTAATTCAGTAACTGTCCATTATTTAGCTTTGAGGCTATTACATCTTTTGATCCGAATGTTTTAAACTACAACATATCAAAAGTTCAGCCAATTCCACTGAAAGCCAAAATCCTATGTATTTTGTGCGGGGTCCTTTGGTACAAACTCTAACATATTTAAAATTGCCTATAGACTAAAGTAAAGTACAGGCACATGTTCTGTACGCATATTTTACAATTAATAATAAATTAATAATAGTAATTGTGTGTACATTAATTAGAGAATGATAAATAATAATTAAAATAATATATTATTTAATACTTATTATTTATTATATAATTTTTTATAATATTTAATATAATTATATATAATTTTTTATTTTATAATTATTTATTATACATATAATAATAAATATATGTATAATAAATATAATATAATATTTTAATATTATTATTTATTATTCTTTAAATAAAATATTAAGTTATTAATTTGTTAATTATAAATTAATTATAATTATTAATTTATTATTAATTGTAAAATGTATATGGCCAAAGCAACAAATTTTTATACTATTATAATATTTATTTATATAATAAATATTATATAATATTATACATACATAATATTTATTATATAATAGTAAAATATTAATATTTAATAAAATATAAATAAAATATTTAATTTTTTTAAATGTTTATTTTTTATATTGATTATATTATTCGTATGCTGAAAATGATTACTTTATAATTACTTTACCACGCGGTGGTGGGAGAAGACTCGACGGCAACAACAAAAGTAAATGAATATAGAAAGAATAAGAAATGTAAGCAAAATAATCTAGGAAGAGAACTTCCTTGGCCCCAGATGACCCGTTTTGGAATGATACGGCCCGAGATTCTTCCATTCGAGACCGCAGACCGGGCACGATTTCAATGTAACCCCGCGTCGGCCACATCTGTAACAGAACGGATCGTCTCTAGGGTTTGGACAATCTGAATAAAGATGGTCCGTGTTCCGGCAGTTCCAGCACATAGTCGATCTCCTGATGGAGATCTTGGATTCTGAGCGTGGATGATTGAATGCGGCGGGAAACTCGTGTCTTCGACGATTCTCGCGTCCGTCCTCGTACCGGGGACAGGCTATGTTACATGCCTTTTCTCGGAGGAGTCCTGCGTGTCGGAGATCGGCTGCGGTCAGTCCGCGTTGAGACTCCAGTTGTTTGAGTTCCTATTGTGCGTTGATCCGGGATAGCCGTTTGTGTAGACCTGTCTTTGGTCTCGGCAAAATTCTGGCCGAAGACCTCGTAGAGGTCTTGATCCACGGACCAGGTCTTTTCAGTTTGCATTCCGTAGTCCCGAGTGGTCGGGGACTCCATCACTTGAGCTCCAAAGGTTATATACGCGTTGTATAAGTAGAGCAGGCTGTCCTCCGTAAAATCGCCAGAATTGGTACAAAACTCCGGGTACCTTTGCCCTATGTCGCGGAGTAAGTCTCCGTAGCGCCGCATAAAATTTTGCCATACATTGGTCATGTTCTACGCGGCGTGTTCGCTTCGACAGCGATGAGTAATTTGGCAGCGATCTAAAAGTGCAAAAGATGGTAGAATTATAAAATCTTTGCAATTTTCCAATAAAATTATCGTCTATATCAGCGAATTTTCGTACACGACAGAAGATAGAATTTTACTAATCCGGAACAGACTATGGAATTTCGATACCAGTTTAACGGCAATGTTGTATGAGGCCGACAACAACACATGCTGTCTTCTTAATACTAAATCATCAATACTGAACACAACATTGCAACGCCGTAAATTATAATACATCGACTGCTTCTGGTAGGCTTGCTCGAGATTTTCTGATACTAATGACAATAACCTTTCCATGCGTTCTGACTATTGTGTCGGGTCTCGCGATCCTATTATAATGTCAGTCAAACAATATCCTAAAAGGAGTGTGATTAGTGCACACAATACACAAAAAAAAGACTATAGCCGAATAAGATGGTAAAAATGTCTCCGCACGAAATGACTTAAAAGTATTTGTGCAATACTTATGTACCAAAAAAAAGTTTTTAGCACGGTTCATAACCCTCCCGTTCCCCTCTTTCTCTCCTACATAACAAAAAGAACATGTTTTTTAATTTAATTTTTCTTGACGTGTTTATGCTTATAAATTTTTGATATAAAAAATATGCTAATAAGAAAAAATGTTTCTTTTCTTTACAAGAAATTTTTTTTACTTGTTTTATTGAATTGTTTAATTTTTAAAATATTCTTAAAATTAAAAAATGCGATTTTTACAAGATTCTTATAGAGGTGACGCCTTGAAAAAAATCTCGAATATTCTTCTAAAAAAATAATAATTTATGCAATTTATTCAGAATTCAGAATTATCGAGTTATGTTATAATAAATATAAGCGATGGAATGTTTATAAAATAAACATTAAAATAAATACAGATATATTAAAAATAAATTTTTATTCAGATATAATGCATAAGTTAAAATTTATATGCATTTTATGTGAAAAATAGCATAAAAATATGGTTTCTATTTTTTTTAAATATGTTGTACTAATCAGAAAATTCTGAATAAATTGCATAAATTATTTTTTGAGCGGAATATTCGAAAATTTTTTTATGGCGTCACTTCTATAAGAATCTTGTAAAAATCGCACTTTTTAATTTTAAGAATTTTTTAAAATTCAAACAATTCAGTAAATTATTTTTTAAAAACTTCTTGTAAAGAAGAGGCATTTTTTCTTATTAATATATTTTTTGTATCAAGAATTTATAAACATAAACACATCAAGAAAAATTTAATTTAAAAAAACATGTTTCTTTTGCTGTGTAGGAGAGAGAGAGGGGATAGAAATTTATAAACTGCATTAGAAAACTTTTTTGTTTAGAAGCATTGTTTAAATACTTTTAAGTCATTTTACGTGGGCACTTTTTATTATCTTATGCGGCTATAGTCTTTTCAGCGGCTATAGTCTTTTCAATAAATATATATTCTTTAATATGATATAGATATTTAGTAAAGTCAAAAGACAATTTACTCAAGAAGATATTCAGAAAGAAAATAAAGTTTTAAATAATTCACATAAATCATAATTTAAGCGATTTCGTTAATTAAAATAATAAGCAATTCATACAATCAACAGAATTTAGATAAGAAATGTAGTAAATCAACGAAACTTTAACAAGCTAATAATTTTTTAGTATTTAAAATTCAATCAACAGAGAATTTCTCATAAGAAAAAATTTATATAATCAAAAGGATTCAATTAATCACAAAAAATTTTTAGGCCGCTAATAAAACTCAATTAAGCATAATTATTCGCAATCATTATCCATAATTCATAATCAGCAATGCTCGAAATTTTCGCATTATACAGTAATAATCATGCATAAGAAAAATTAACATCAATAAAGCAATCAAATAATCCATAATATCAATAGCATCAATAATAAACATAGTTAATGATATTCTCAATATAACATAAAATTTCAATATCAAACACAAATCAGAAAATCACATCTAAAGTCTAGCCATTCTCGATCTCGATAAAATAACGTTTATCAACGTTAAGCGCCAATTTGTAATCGTTGATTATTTTTCGTCTCTTACGCACTTCGAGAGGTCGATTCTATTAATCTACACATGGCACACTTTCGACGCGATCTTTCAAATCTCTATATCTTTCAAAAATGCACAAAAGCGAAATACAAAAAATTTTAGGCGCCAGATACGGAAATCCGCATCTCACTCTGAAAAGGCGTAATTATCTAAAAGAGATTCTGTAATCGATCATGACGGCAAAATGCGCTTTTCACGGAAATTCAGTTCACGGAAATGGTACAGGAGATGCTTCGTACGGATGTGACTAGAGAGGATCGAGAATAACAAGATGCCCCAGTCAATGATAAATAGAATAATTATATAAATAATATTAAACAAAAAAAATACAAAAAAATAGAAACAAAAAAGTAAGATAAAAATAAAAAAAATAGAAACAAAAAATATAACAAAAAATAAAAGAAAAATAACAGGAAAGAGATAACAATAGATTACCGCCGTAGTCCGCTGACTGAAGTTTTGGCGGTCTCGAAGATAATTGTGATCGAGGAAAGAAAATTAACACTTGCAGCCATAATCGATAATTGTTTAACAAGTGCACGGGGCTTATTGTTAGTTGGGCCTCGGCAGCGAGTACGAATTTTTCCTTTAAATGCCAATAACTAATTTGCTTTCGATCACGATAACAACAAAGCGCGGATATAGAATATCGTGGTAGACGCTTAATAGCATAAGCAGCCGTACAGATCGATTATTAGCCGTAGCGACAATACATACGTGATCTCGGTAATAGATTGTAATCTTTCTCTAATTCCTTATTAAATTTCTTTCTACGCAACAAAAATAATTATCGGTAGCGACAAAAGAGAGTACAATAACGCATGACAACTTTCACGACGAAAAATGCAGACGCGATATATGACCTTGAATCACTTTCAGCGGAGTATTATACGACGACACACGCGGCATACAAAATATACGCACTTTACGCAATATACGCAATACACTAAGATATCGAATAAATTAAATACACGAAATATACGTGATATACGAGATATATAAGATGTACGAGCTCACCGCTTCGACAATAATACAGAGACGATAGTAGTAATACATATGCGAAGTAGAAGCGATAACATATACAAGTTAATGACTATAAATGATCAGAAGAGAGAAGTTTTCTTGAAAGACGCCGGTCTGTCGTTTAACATTTTAACCATGATAACAATATAAAAGTCGGAAATATAATAACTTACATCACCAACGCGACGATTTAATATACGACGCAGCTTATCCGAACCACGGTACTTAAAAGATTTGACTGAACGATTATGAGTCGCTCTACTTGCACCTCCGCTCTGCACGCCGGTCCACTGAACAGTGGTGGTGGTGAGTGGTGAGTGGTGAGCGAAGGGCCCGCAGAAAACATGTCGACATTAAGGGTCGGCAGGCGACCCAGGCAAACTCCGAATTGATGTTGGAGACCTCACGCGGTGACAACGCGAAACTCCGATTTCAGTGTTGCCAACGCTGAGAAACTAACTCTCAGGTTTTATGTAGTGGTGTATGTCTGTACACGTACACACACCATTGCATTGCTCACGCGGACGCACGATAGAGAGACAAGGATCGATAATCTCGTTATCCTTGTTCCTCTACCGTGCTGATCACGTGCTCATGCTACACGCGAGATATGGCCTGAAAATGCTTTCTGGCCTTCCGTAGCAGAAGGCAGTAACGTAGCAAGGCTAATAAGCACCCACGTTTTGTAAATTTTATATACGCTTATGCACATATGTGCGTATATTATATATAAATATATATATATATATATATCACTAAAAATTATATGTATGTTTTATAATTGTCTAATGATAAATAATAACAGTAGCATAATTGAAAGTGAATTAGTATACAATATATGTTAGACACGGGTACTTTAGACTTGACAATTTATTGCTTATACTTTTTTATCGATACTTTATGTATAGTCAGCGCGATAGAGAGACAAGAATAAGAGAACGAATATAAATTATCATTAGCTTGTAGCAATCATAGATTGACGAATATGTTGATTATTCTTCATTTCTTTTCGATTATTGATGTTATTGTATAATTTGCTCCATAAATACTTATAATGTGAAAAAACTTATGTCGAATAATGTATGATGGCTCAATGCAAGGATGTTCAGTGTATCACCCAGTAAACTAGAGTTCAAATCAATATTAATTTTTTTATAATATATTGCAATATAGAAAAATTATAAAAAAAATATATTTCGCCGATTAATTTAAACATTTTTTGAAAATATTTTAATTATTTTACTACACACACTATATAAATGCAAAATAATTCAGAAAATAAATTTAAAAAATTAATAATAAAAATCAACATACCAGCTATTTGTGTGTGTGTGTGTGTGTGTGTGTGTGTGTGTGTGTGTGTGTGTGTGTGTGTGCGTGTGTGTGTAGCTGCAATTGATTTATTACTTGATTAATTTATTTACGGAATTATTTTGCATTTAATATATATAGTGTGTGTAGTTGTAAAATGATTAAAATATTTTCAATATAAAAATTTTTAAGTTTATCGCCTTAAAAAATATATTTCTATGATTTTTCTATATTCCAATATATTATAAAAAAAAATTGATATTGATATATTTGAACTCAAGTTTTCTACGAGATTGAATATTCTTGCATTGAGCCATCATACGTTACTCGTAAGTTCTTACACGTTATAATAGTATTTATGTAGCAGAGAGAAAGAGATAAGAGAGAGATTATACAATATAACATCAATAATCGAAAAAAAAATCAAGAACGCTTGTCATATCTGTGTTTGTGTGTATATATATAAACTTATATATTATATATTTTATAAATAAGTTAAATATTATATGCAGACAACAATGTACAAGATGTACAGTTTGTGCCATAAAGCTCAAGCTTCAATCAATAAAATACTCCAATGAATATATATAATCAACAATTATTTTTATATAATAATAAGTATTTGAATATATAAAAATATTTTAAAAAATTTGTTTAAGATTATTTTAAAAAGAATATTTAAAATATTTTTTTAATATTTAAAATATTCTTTTTCTCAATTAAAAAAAATATTTTTTAATATTTTTATATATTCAAATATACTATACACTATAATATAAAAATAATTGTTGATTATTATATTGGATTATTAATTGATTGAAGCTAGAGCTTTTAACATGGCAGTAGCGTTGTTTTTTTTTTTTTTTTTTTTTTTACGTGGGGGAAACCTTCAAAAGGCACCCCGGTTTTCCGGGGTAGTGTGAGATTCTTACTCACTAAAACCCCCACTGTGCATACGTTACCTGCTGCAATATAATGGCGTTGATTCAATGGTATCCACGCCTCTTCATTGAAAGTGATCCGCCCTTCAGACGTCTCCAAATCTATCTGCAACAAGCAACTCTATAGATAATATCAATATAATTATAATAAAGAAATAATTCATTATAAAATCTGAAAGGAAAACAATGTCAAATATATAATATTAAAATATCAATTACTTATAATAAAATCATAATTTTTTACGCTTATTGGAAACACAACAATAGAAGCGCTACAACATATTGTTACATATTCTTATCCCGAAAATCGTTATATATAAATATTTAATACAAAATATTGTAAAAAATATGTAATATAAATATAAAAAAATAATATAAATAATAAGAAATGTTAATAAAAGTATAATATATGCAATTTTTTCCAATGCAATCAAACATCTATGAATTATATATTTGATTGTATTATTTTTGAGATCTTTTCTATTTTAAAGTTTTTAATGTAGTACGATTACTCTGGGTTAAAGATATATAATAATATGTATACAATGTACAGTAAACAATAGCAAGCAATGTACATATAAACATACATACATTTAAATATCTTTTCTATAATTTGAAGTTAATAAAAATTTAAATTTATGTAATTGCTATTGTTTCGGTACATATTTAATAAACAATACGAATTAATAATTCGAGTGGATCGCAATTTAAACTAAGTTAAATGATTGCGTCGCAAAGTGACCTCAACCATATTATGGGAAGTATACTTGTACTATAAAATATTTCTTATTTTACATGCAACTTTGTTTGTGTTTCTATACTTTGTAATTTGTTACCCATTACTAAATATTTTTGAAAATAGTACATTGCAAAACAAATTATATCTGATATTAACACTTTGCAACGCAATTACCTCAGTTCAAATTGCGATCTAATTTGCAATGCACTATTTTCAAAACAAAAGTATAACATAAAATTTAATTGTCATAATAAATTTAATATTACATATATAAAATATAGAATGGGCCCCTCCAACGCCCATTCCCGTGAGAACGCAACCAATATTCTTTTATCGTCTCTCCGAGATTTTTATGTTATACTATATGTTCTATACAATGACGATTGCAGATAACTTGTACCATTTTATTTTATCATTGCTTATTTTTGCATAATGGCAGCAATAAAAGTTTACAAAGATGGGTTAAATAATTAAAAATATTAATTCGGGAAAGGCAATAATTTGTTGCTTTCTAGAATTTTAATTAAATGACGTCTCATGCACTTTACGTCACTGGAATATTTTTCATTACAAGGATTTCCTCTCAAGGCTATAGTTGTAGCGAAAGCCGCAGCATAAATTCCACAAGAAGTGTTATCTAATTGTGTTTGTACTTCTTCGAAAATCATATCATATTCGTTTATCTTGGGATAACGAAGGCGAATATATTCTTTTTCTTTAGCATGCAATTTATCGTACGTAGTACCAGGTAAGCTGTCGTACATGTGAAGTTTGGTGCCATCAAAATAAATACATCGCCAATGATTTGTGCAATTTCCGCCAATAATTTGTAAACTTTTAGTGCTACGACTAGCTTCAATTATATGCGGGTATTCTAAATATAACACACTTTGTGTTTCAAAGCAAGAAGTCTCTCTTATAATACGTAAAAATAGATCTAACGATTCATCATTTAATTTACTATCTATGGGCAATACATTATTCTTCACTAATAAGAGTGAAGGTATTATATCATCTAACATTTTTCTTTGTCTTTTTATATCATCCTCAGTTAGATCTCTTTTTTCATTTGAGTTATAATGCAATCGTCATCTTGCTCCATTTCTGGAATAGCAACAGTGGTAGTGGTGCTTTCAATAACACTTTCCACTTTTATGTCATTTTTCTTAGCCGCTTGTGCTTCGATGACATACTGCGGTTCCCGAATAGGCATATTTCTTGCTGCTCTACTATCTATTATTTCAGGAACCAAGCAGTCCTCGTAGAATCGTTTAAGGGGGGAACCTCATTTATCGGGTCAAAAAAATACATGATTTTCACGAATTATTTTCTCAGGTATAATAACTCGAAACGCTTTGAAATTTTTATGACAATTTAATGCATAATTCAAGAGCACAGTGTAATTTTTTCACATTAAAAAAATCGATATTTAATTTAAAAATGGATGCCATGTTAATATCGCCTCGTTTATTGCTGTGTACACTCTAGCGTCCTTAATTTTGATCTGAAACAAAAAAACAAAAAGTTTTTGTAAAGTTTATGATACTAGCTTCTAGATGACGTCGAGTATTTTAAAGAAAAAGTTGAAATTGCATGTTTTTTTCGTATTTTAAAGTCGATTTTTTTAGCGAAAAATGCACTTTAAATTTAAAACTGTGTAAAAACATGCAATTTCAATTTTTTCTTTAAAATACTCGACGTCATCTAGAAGCTAGTATCATAAACTTTACAAAAACTTTTTGTTTTTTTGTTTCAGATCAAAATTAAGGACGCTAGAGTATACACAGCAATAAACGAGGCGATATTAACATGGCATTCATTTTTAAATTAAATATCGATTTTTTAATGTGAAAAAATTACACTGTGCTCTTGAATTATGCATTAAATTGTCATAAAAATTTCAAAGCGTTTCGAGTTATTATACCTGAGAAAATAATTCGTGAAAATCATGTATTTTTTTGACCCGATAAATGAGGTTCCCCCCTTAAGCAGTGCTGACATTTTTGTTTCCCAAAATCTGTCATCACGCTCGACAATCGTGTACTTCAATCCCAAGGGTGTCCACACAGCAAAAATGCAATAATTTTTTTGCGTTATGTGGAGTTGTCCCTGGAAGTAGTACGCGTGTCTTTGATTCATTCGAGTGTCATCCGTTTTATCAAACATTCTATGAATGTCTGAAATCTTATTGAGCATTGCATCGATGGGAGACACTTGCCGCGCCGCATAAGGACATTTAATCTCAACGATAGTATCGTCTCCGACAATGCCATCAGGCGTCGCAGCAAGATATGGAATATTTTCATCAATATATATTCCACAATTATCAATTTGTATCCCCAACTCCTCCTGCAATTGCTTACGTGCTATCATTTCTTTTTCTTTACCCCACTCAACAGCCGCATTCGTCAATTGAGGAGAATAAAGAATTGCTTTAACTAGATTTTTGCACGAAGTTGTTTCTCTTCTACTACAAACTTTTCGAAAGTTTGAAGCAGTGAGAAGATTTCGCCGTATGTTGTGCCACATC